>NW_003852480.1:2147541-2178973 GCF_000181295.1 Otolemur garnettii
ATGAAATAGGCCAGCCTGGTCTTCACCCCCAACCCACTAAATCCATAAGCAAGAGGGGAAAATACACCCAAAGGGCAAAATACAGACTGCAAGGCCATCTCAGTGTACTGATAGTATATACTCCACAAGTGTTTGATGTGGCCGTGTCAATCTGGCAAATTTATCCAAAACAGTAATTAACACTTTGAGTGCTTACCATGTGCCAGGCTTTGTCCCACACTTTTCTCTTATTCATACACAAACTTCACAATAAGCCTATGACAGACTCACTGTCATTTTCTCCATATCGTAGATTTTAAAAACAAACACGTAACTTGCCTAGGGACACACAGCTATTAGTAGCCAGTCTGGCTCTGAAACATGCTGTTAACCATTTTCTTCTGTTACCTACCTCCTGGTATAGAATCACTATGGGAACATTAATGTCACTGTACCTGATGCAATCGAATGTACTATTGCTTGAAATGTCTTTAATAAGGGGCAAACCTTTCATTTCACAGCGTAGAGTTAATGGGCTTATCATCACAGGCCTGGCTAAAAATAAGAAGTGTTTATGAATGAAAAATCTCACTACAAGAAGGGCAGTTGGGACTATCAAGTCATTCCCTGCAGTAGTTGTCTTCACAGAAAACAAACCTAAAAGATTGTTTACACTTTTTACAAAGAATGGCCTTGTTAAGCTGATTTAGCTTCTACCGGATGAGGCCCAGTAGAAACAGCGCTTCGTGGCATCTTTCCTGCTCAGGCAGTTTGGAGTTTCGCACAACCTGATTTATGAAGATTGTATTTGATAAACAATTCAAAGCTTTGTGCCCAGGGAATTGTCTGTGATGTGGAACGTGTGTTTAGTGATTAGAAAAATATATTGACTGACTATTATTCTATAGTTTTCCAAAGCACAAAAGTAATCTACACTAAAGTATCTCAAGATGAAGCTGATTACAGGGAAAGTCAAAGTTCTCAAACGGGGGCAGCACCTGTGGCCCAAAGGAGTAGGGCGCTGACCCCATATGCTGGGGTGGCGGGTGCAAACCCAGCTCCGGCCAAAAACTGCAAAAAAAAGTTATCAAATAGGCATCAGATTTCTTTGGAGTGAATAAACAATTCTGAAGAGATAACTAGTTTTCTGTACTATGTAAGTCAAAAGTGGCTCTGCAAACATTCTTAAAATTCAAAAGATTTATGAAAGGAAAAATAAGAATTAAATGTCAGGAGAAATTAATTCACAGAATTGATTTGCAAACAGTTGGTTTCACTGTAATCACATATTGATATATAGTATCAGGGTTGCCTGTGGTGTATGTTCTACAGTGAACAGCGTTCAGCAAAACTTTAAAATAGTCCATGCTGTGATGATGTTCTCCAAGGAACGTCCAGTGGGAATGCAAATGATCCTTGGCCTCAATTTAGAATGCTGTTTTGACAATTAATTAAATCCTATTATTCTCTTTCTTTGACATGGAAAAGTTACAATTGACAAGTCACTTGGCACTGGAAGCATCATTATTAAAATGAATAACAAAGCACTTTTCAGGCAGTCATATTCAAGATGAAGCATTACTACATCGACTTTGCAGGTTAGTTAATGTGAAAAATACATGATTCAATGTCAGAGAGAAAAAAAGACAAAATCTCAATCCTGCCCCCTACCAAGAGTGTAACACTAGATAATGTAATTAAACTCTTTGAGCCTTGCTTTCTTCATTTGTTATGAAGGCAAATTATTTACCAGATAGCCTAAGAGAACAAAAATAGGAATGGGAGAGCTCCAGAAATGTGTCACAAAGACAGGCAGAGGATGAGTTCTTAAGCTGGGAAAAAGACCAAATGGTATCAGTTAATCATTAAGAGTAGGGATGAATTCAAATCTGAAAGTGGGGTGGCGCCTGTGGCTCAGTGAGTAGGGCACCAGACCCATATACCAAGGGTGGCGGGTTCAAACCCGGCCCCGGCCAAACTGCAACCAAAAAATAGCCGGGCGGTGTGGTGGGCACCTGTAGTCCCAGCTACTCAGGAGGCTGAGGCAAGAGAATCGCCTAAGCCCAGGAGTGGGAGGTTGCTGTGAGCTGTGTGACACCACGGCACTATACGGAGGGCGATAAAGTGAGACTGTCTCACACACACAAAAAAATCTGAAAGTGGGTTAACTACCTTGCAAGAACAAAACAAAAGCAACACCAAGGATAAGAAGTCATGTCAGATGCACGTCAAGGTTACAAATAGAAGATGATATATCCATCAGTATTCAAAACAATTGTTGGACTGTCTGGTACCCTAGTCCACATCCAAGATTTTTTAAAAGGTCTGAGAACCATTTCTGACAATCTTACGCTCAGTTTTTACAAGTAAAATAAAAATGAAAAATACTAACCCCACCTAGCAGGGTTATTTGGAGGAACAAGAGAAATAATGCAAATGAAATCATTGTTATGTAAATTAACATGCTGTAGCATTAAGCGCTATTATTGTGTGCTCACTGCTCTAATCAAGTATATTTAGGAGAAAGGCTTTACTAACACACAATCCTAAAAAACATAAAGGTAAGTGTTACAACTTAATGTGTTTTCTCAGTAAAGTTATGTCTTTGCCACGTATGTGAGGATCAAGACCAGAAGCCGTAGCACCTACGCTTACGTTGTTTAAGATTTTTACATATTCAATTTTCTCTGATGAATATCTACTTTGATTTGTGTATAATATGTAGTATCAACTGAACTTCCCTTACACTAGATGGAGGATCAGCAATCTGTATGAGAAAGTTGGCCCCAAGGAAAAATAATTTGTAGTGACCTTAGGCTGTTCACTACTTCTGGATACCTCAGCACCACTTGTGGAAGGGCAGTGTGGTCCAGTGCTGGGACTGATAAGAGCAGGCTCTGGAATTTTGCAGACATGGGTTAAACTCTAACTCTGCCCCTTGTGACCTGAGTAAACTTTTTCACACTTTCTAAGTTTTAGTTTCTTCTTCGTATCTGAAATGGAGAAAATAACACACACAAAATTTCAAAGAATATGTGTAATATAAGAAGGAGGATATAGAGGGTGTCGCCTAGTCAGTCCTCACTAGCTGTCCCCTTTGGCATTCACAGGTGACTTTGATCTCAGTGATTCTACCATAGCGGAGTCCTGACCTTCAGCCCAGAAAGGAAAAGTCACAGGGGCCCCAGAGTAGACTGGACTTAGCAATTCTGAATCGAGCTGGCAAAACTCGATAGTGATAAGCTTACATTGTTGTTATACATTAGAAGTTTTCTCCTCTATTTTTTTCCAGTTTTATTGAGCTATAATTAACAAATAAAAATTATACATATTGATGATCTATAAAGCGATGTTTTTGTGAACTTATACATCATAAAATTACCACAATCATGCTAATTAGCATATCCCTCTCCTCACATTGTGTGTGTGTGTGTGTGTGTGTGTGTGCGCGCGCGCGCGCCCGCGCATGCACAATGAGAACATCCAGCCTGCAACACGAAAATGTGAGCTATAGTCAGGGTGCAGTGCATTAGCACCAATGACACCTGACTGCCCGTGAACCTGCCTGCTGCATCCTCACCCTGGAGTGAGCTACATGCAAAGCCAGCAAAACAGGAAGGCTGGCTTTCATTTATTTATTGAGTAGTTTATGTGGAGGTAGGTAATATGAGGCAGGTACTCTAGCCAGCTCTTGCCCACGCCACCAAAGAGGACACCAAAAACAATGAGGGGAGAGAAATAAGACTGCCTTGCCTGCAAGACTTAATTGCAAAATAAATGAAAGTTACTATGCCTTTCTTCTGGTGTCACGTTGATCTGAAAGGGAGGCTCAGGAGAGTGGAATCTCAGAGATAGAAAGGGCAGGTCTACGTTGAAAATGCTCATCAGAGTGGCTGGAGTCTCCGGCAACAGGGCAAATAGCTACACGGCCATGTGGGGAAAGATACCGTTATGCTGTACACCCAACCCAAAGGCAGCTCTCCTGGTTCTAATTTCTTGCTCAGCCAGAGCCTTCCTGTTCACGATAGGCTGTCTTTGCCTGTATCCCCGTTCTACCACCAAAGAAATTAAAGTCAGACCCTCCCTACAGTCTCATCATGTCCTCGTTACCGATGTTGGTTGCCATGAAAACTGCCCACATTGCTTGGCAGCACCTGCTGCTACATCGGCCTCTCCAGAAGAGCCTCTGAAATGCTGACAGCCTCTTTAAATATTTCCACTAATTACAGGAGTAGGAAGATGGAGAAGAATATTCTTAAAGGAGTTGCATTTTGCAGGAGCAGCAAGCGAATTCAGGCACAGGTACAGGCCTGGTGTTTTTGTGAGACTTTTCTCCTTCAACTTCGACTCAGTCTGTACCAAAACCAAGTTATATAAGCAAAACACCTGTATCCCTCACATTCTGAAGTTGAAAAAAAAAGGAACTTTTTTAAAAAAGAGAAAGAAGGGTGAGACGTGGAAATGACTGAGCACTAAGGGAAAGGCACTTTTAAAATTTCAAAGTCACAGGAAAAAACACATCATTTTCCTCTGGAAATGTTGTCCAAACTTGCAGCTAATGATGGGCCTCTCTTGCCATTTCCGCCTACTTCCACAGCTGCTTACACCCTTTGGCCGCCTGCGCCGACACCCAAACCATGCCTTTTCCCTCCTTTAGCCTTCTAAATGGGAACATCTTTCTTTAGTCTTTGGGGTATTAAATCATTAGTTAATTAAGAACCCCATGGCTGGTGTGTGGGCCAGAAACTCTGTGAACAGAAGACAACTGATGTATCAACAGCTGGGTAAGCCTCCAAAAGATACATAAATAAATAAGATATTTGAAAGTGGCTGGGAGAGTTTGCAACAGAGTAAGCTTCAGCCTCCTATTAACAATATTTAAGGTGCAAATGCCTCGGACAGTGGGCAGAATACACCAGGCCAGGGTAGAGGGAACAGGCTAATTAGGACCAAATCTCCGCAGTTTAAACGGATCACTCTGGTGATGTGTGGCAAACAGTTGACCTTAGCGGGACCAAACAAATGGGAATCAGCAGAAAGGAAGCCACCTCACACTGTAGTGAAATTCGTCTTCATGTAGGGTCATTGGAAAATACTAAGATGCCTGATGATGATACCGGAAAAGTGGCACCCCAGCCAGCTCAGCCGAGTGGGGCTTGGGGACCTGCGACCTCTGTCTTGGTGGCAGCAGCTGGCAGAGGAACCGGCAGGTTGGAGCAAGCGGATGGGAGCTTCCCTCCCCCACCAAAGGCTCCAGTAGCCAAAAGGACCGAACACCTGCGGGGAAAGACACTGGCCCCCAGCTGTCTCCTCACGTGGACTTCTGGCGATTCCTCCAGTGCATCCCTGATTGGTCCGTTTTCAAAACCTATTCACAATTAGTCTATTTTCAAGCACCAAAAGCTCATTGGACAGCTGCCCCTATATAAGCCAGAGACCCTGAGCACATTTGGGCAGATCTCAGGAGATAGAGCAAGGAGGTCTGGCTCTGTAACACTTGTATCCTGCTCTATGAGATTTGCCCCTTTATAAGAGCGGTAAACACTCACAAGGGGGTTCGCCCCTTTGTAAGAGCTGTAAACACAAGGAGGTTTTCTCCTTTATAAGAGCTGTAAACACTTGCAAGGAGGTTTGTTCCTGTATAAGAGCTGTAACACTCTTATTATAAAACCTATCTTACTGCTAATTCTACTCTACAAGGAGGTTTGGCTTGTTATAAGAGCTAAAACACTTATACCTGTTGAATAAAACCTATCCTGTGGTCCGTTGCTTCATTCTTCAAACCACCCAGACCAAGAGCCTGGAAATTCAGTATCAAAAATCTGGTAACAATGAGATGTTATTATATTTTAAGTCATTGTAAATCTTTTGTTCTGAAACACATAATCTTTTTAACTTAATAATATCTTCTGTTTGTTACTAGTATTGGCAATTTGCAAAGATAATGTCAGCCAGTTCGATTTTCCAAAGTGCCAACAGAGCACATTTCTCTTTTTTTTCTGAGGCAGAGTCTCACTATGTCACCCTCAGTAGAATGCTGTTGCATCACAGCTCACAGCAACCTCAAAGACTTGGGCTCAAGCGATTCTCTTGCCTCAGCCTCCCAAGTAGCTGGGACTTCAGGTGCCTGCCACAACTCTCGGCTATTTCTTATTACAGTTGTCATTGCTATTTAACTGGCCCAGGCCAGGTTCAAACCCCCTCTAGCCTCAGTGTATGTGGCCAGTGCCCTAACCACCGAGCTATGGGTGCCGAGCCAGAGCACATTTCAAAAGCACTCTCTGAAAATTATCTGGGTTTCTGGACTCTGTTTTGATTAAAACAACACAGTCTTAGTAAACACTCAGCTTCTCTAAATCTGAAGTTCCTCTGTTTAGAATTAGGGAACTATAACAGGAGAATCCAACTCTAGAATTTTGTAACATTTTTTTCTTCTGGTGACTTTATAGTACTGATGAAATAAAGGGGTGTTATGGTGGGTGGGAAGAATGGGAAAGAGATATTTGTTTTAAATCCCAAGAATAAAGTCGGTGGTGCCAATTCCAAAACTGACTTACTCATTTAAATAACATTCACTTATGTTCATCCAGGTCATGTTTTATGGATCTCGGAATATCACAACAGAAGGTCCAGGCAGGTCCAGGTTGAAATCGATAATATTTTTCCTTCAAAGTCAATAAGAATTGGGCTATACGATTCTCAAGTAACAATTCCCATGACTTAGGAATAAGGGAATAGACTAATGAATTCACCAGATAAGTGACAAAGTAAATATTTTTTACCACTAAGAACTAGTCCCAGATTCATGATGACCACACTCGCCCTGATGAACAGAAATATCTCTACCAAGTCTCCTGAGATGATCCTAATTAAGGTGCATTTGGACAAGTGTAAAATCTGCATTCACAAAGCTTACTGCACAAGAAATTGGGTTTGGTGAAAAGAGAAAGAGGTAGTAAAAACATTTGAATTTTGGCCTCCAGACTCTTGCCATTTATAGTATCCTCCAACTTTACTGCATTGTGCTGGGGGCTTTCTTTGTTGCAAACAGAACTTTCAGCTACATTGTGTCATTTTATCCTCAAAATAATTCTGTGAGGTACTAATTTTTAAATTAAAATGGCTGTGTAAGTGACAAGGAAAGCCACCCAGAGTACAGGCAATGCCACCCTCTCTGTCACATTGCTTCTAACTATGAAAGGTTTTAGGATGTTTTCTCATCTAGAAAATGAGAGAAGTGGGTGGGTAGCTTTCAATTTTCTTTTAGCAGGTAAAATTACAAATGCATTAGTCAAGTTCACTAGGGAAGGCCTGGAATCCTGTCTGTTGGATCTTTCTTCTAATCCCAAGCCTACTCTCCCCTCCTGGGCGACTCTTGAGCCTATCTGAATCCAAAGGTAATTTCTTTTCTGCTTTTTTAAGATGATTTTGTTTATTCCATTTTTTAAATTTCAAAATATTAAGGGGGTACAAATATTTGTGTTACACGGATAGCTCTTATAATGCCTAAGTCGGAGCTCTTAGTGTGCCTATCACCCAAATAGTGTACATTAAACCTGTTAGGTAAGTTTTGCCCATCCCCGCCTCTCCACTTCCCCCCTCTTGATTTCCAATGACTTTAACTTCTCTCTGTTCCACGTATGCCCATCAATTGGTTCTAAATTATTAAAGAGTATATGTGGTGTTCATTTTTTCACTCTGAGACACTTCACTTAGGATAATGGACTTTAGTTCCATCCAAATTGTTGCAAAAGACATTAATTTATTCCATCTTAGGGCTGAGTAGTATTTCACACATTGCATTTTATGGCTGAGTAGCACATATTCACATACCAGATTGTGTTAACTCATGAATTGATGAGCACTTAGTTTGATTTCACATCTTTACAATTGTGAATTGTGCTGCAATAAACACTCAAGAACTGGTGTCCTTTTGATAAAATGATTTCTCCTTTGAGTAGATACCCAATGGTGGGGGTGCTGGATTGAATGGGACCTACCATTATTTATCTTTCTAAGGAATCTCCATACTGTTTTCCACAGAGTTTGTATTAATTTTCAGTCCCACTAATAGTGTATAAGGCCCAGGGGTCCTTAAATTTTTTAAACAGGGGGCCAGTTCACTGTCCCTCAGACCCTTGGAGGGCCGGACTGCGGGCCCTGGGACGAGTCAGCTTCTAAGCAGGACAAGCAGTGGCAGCAAAAACACCTGGCGGGCCAGATGAATTTCCTAGGTGGGCTGCATGTGGCCCGCCAGTGGTAGTTTGAGGATGTCTGGTATAAGCATTCCTTTTTCTACAGGGGCAAGGTAATATTTCGTTGTGGTTTTCACTTGCATTTTCCTGGTAATGAGTGATATTGAGCATTTTTGAATATTTTTTTCAGCTATTTATCGTCTCTTGAAAAACTTCTATTGATGCCTTTTGCCAACTTTTTAATTAGGTTGTTTCAGGGGTTTTTTCTTGCTGATTTCTTTGAGTTATTTATAGATTCTGGATATTAGCCCTTTAACAGATGGATAGTTTGCTAATATTGTCTCGTATTCTGTAGATTATCTGTTTTCTGTGTTGATTATTTCATCTCCTGTGCAGAAGCTTTTTAATTTAGCCATCTTACTTTATTCACATTTGTTGTTGCTGCAATTTCCTTTAAGATCTTAGTCATAAATTCTTTGCCTAGGCCAACATCTAGAAGAGTTTTTCCTACATTTTTTTCTAGAATCCTTATGATTCCAGGCCTTACATTTAAGTCTGTTATCAATCATGTATTAATTTTTGTAAATAGTGAGAGATAGGGCTCCTGTTACATTCTTCTGTGTGTGGCTATCTGATTTTCCCAGTACCATTTATTGAACAGGGTTTATTTTCCCCAGTGCATGATTTTTGTCTGATTTGTCAAAGATCAGGTGATTACAGGTAAATAGTTTTATATCTGGGTTCTCTGTTGTGTTCCATTAGTCTATGTCTCTGCTTTTATACCCTTACCATGCTGTTTTGGTTACTATAAACTTGTACTATAATTTGAAGTGTGATAATGTAATGCCCCCAGATTTGTTTTTGTTTTGTTTTATTTTGTTTTTTGCATAAAATTGCTTTGGCTATTTGGGATCTGTTTTGGTCCCAGATGAAGCATGGAGTTATTTTTTTCTAGATCTGTGAAATATAACAATGGCATTTTGATGAGAATGTGTTAAATCTGTAAATCACTTTGGGACATGTTAGCGATGTTTATTCTACTGATCCATGAGCATGAGATGTTTTTCCATTCCTTTGTGCCATGTGGGGTTTCATTCAACAGTGTTTTATAGTTCTCCTTGTAGATTACTTCCACCTCCTTGGCTGAGTATATTCCTAAGTATTTTATTTTATTTGTAGCTATGTGAATGATATCAAACCTTTGATTTGATTCTTAGCTTGACCGTTGCTGGTATATGGAAATGCTGCTGATTTGTACATGTTGATTTTGTAACCTGAGAATTTCCTGAATTTATTTATCAAGTCTAGGAACCTCTTGGTGGAGTTTTTGGGATTTTCTAGATACAAGATCACATCATTGGTGAAAAACCTCCTCTTTCCCACTTGAAAATACTTTATTTCTTTCTCTTGCCTATTATTCTAGCTAGCATTTCAAATGCTATGTTTTTTTTGTTTGTTTTTTTTCCCCAGGGGAAAGCGCGAACGCAGTCCCCCACTACCACAAATTATGCAGTCGAGTTTCCCACATTTGGGGAAATCGCAGGGGTCAGCACATCCGGAGTGCAATGGATAAGCCTCGCCCTGGGAAAACCACCTTCGTGATCATGGTATCTCCCCTGCCAGGTAAGTATCAAATGCTATGTTTTATGGAAATGATAAAAGTGGGCAGTCTTGTCTTGTTCTATTTCTTAGGGGGAATGTTTTCAATGTTTTCTCATTAAGTATGATGTTGGCCTATGAGGTTTTTTGTTGTTGTTGTTGTTTGTTTGTTTGTTTTGCAGTTTCTGGACAGGGCTGGGTTTGAACCCACCACATCTGGCATATGGGGCCTGCGCCCTACTCCTTTGAGCCACAGGTGCCACCCTGTGGGTTTTATATATATGGCTTTTATAATTTTAAGGTATATGCTTTCTATCCCTTTTTTGTTGTGGGCTTTGTCATAAAAGAGGGCTGAATTTTGCCAAATGCTTTTCCTGCATCTATTGAAATGATCATATGATCTTTGTTTTTGTTTCTCTTTATGCAGTGAATCACATTTATTGATTTATGTATGCTAAGCCATCCCTGCATCCTTGTGATGAAGCTTACTTGGTTGTGGATTATTTCTTTGATGTGCTATTGAATTTGGTTTGCTAGTATTTCATTGAGGATCTCTGCATCTATATTCATAATGGATATCAGTCTATAGGTTCCTTTTTTGTGGTGACTTTTCCTGGCTTTGGTATCATGGTGATCCTGGTATCATAGAATGAGTTAGGAAGGATTTCCTCTTTCTCAATGCTACAGAATAATTTCAGTAATATGGGTACCAACCCTTCTTTGTAGGTCTGGTAGAATTTAGCTGTTAATCCATCTGAACAATGCCTTTTTTTTCCTTGGAAGATTTTTTATTACTGCTTTGATCTTGCTGCTTATTATTGGTCTGTTCAGGAGTCCTATGTCTTCCTGATCAAATCTTGAGAGGTTGTGTGTTTCTGGGAATTTGTCCATGTCCTCTACATTTTCTAGTTAATGTGATAAAGACTTTCATAAGATAATATTTTGTATTTATGTGGTATCCATTGTAATATCTCCTTTGATCTTCTATTAATCATTTCTGATTGAGCTTATTTCGGTCTTTTCTATTCTTTGCTAATCCAGCAAGAGTTGATTTTATTTTATTGATATTGATTTTATTTATCTTTTCAAAGAACCAATTTTTTGTTTCATTGATTTTTTGTAATTGTTTTTTGTTTGTTTGTTTTGTTTCCATTTTGTTTTATTCCTCTCTGAGTCTTGTTATTTCTTTTCTTCTGTTGGTTTTGGGTTTGCTTTGCTATTCCTTTTCTATCTCAAGGAGGTAAGACTTAAAAATGTTAATTTGTGATCTTCCTTTTTGATGTAGGCATTTAAGGCTACGAATTTTCCCTTTAGAGATGCTTTTGCTGAATCCCACACATTTTGATAGCTTTTGTCTCCTTTGTCATTCAATAATTGAAATCTTTTGATTTCCATCTTAATTTTGTCATTGACCCAAGGATCATTTGGAAGCAGGTTGTTTAATTTCTATGACTTTGTGTAGATTTGTGTTTTTCTCTTGGATTTGATTTCTAGTTTTATTCCACTGTGGTCTGAGAAGATATATAATATGATTTTGATTTTTTTGAGTTTATTGAGGCATTACTGGTGGCCTAAGATATGACCATTTATAGATGACCCATGTGCTGATGAGAAGAATGTATACCAACTACTTTAGGGGTACATTGGTCTGTAAATGTTGGTTAGTTTCATTTGTTCTAGAATCCCACATAAGTCCAGTGTTTCTTAAGTTTCTGCTTCAATAATGTGTCCAGGTTTGTGAGTCGGATGCTGTAATCCCCACCAATTATGATACTGCTGTTTATCTCTTTGCTTAAATCAGGGAAAATTTGCTTTTGAATCTGGGAGTTTCTATGTAAGGTACATATGTATTTACAATTGTTATGTATTCCTTTTTTTTTCTTATGTGAACATATTATATCTGAAGTCAGGGCCAATCTTTTTTTTTCCTCTAATTAATTATTTTTTATCAAGTCATAACTTTGATATGTATTCTTGTTGAATTGCTTCCTCTACCACAATATAGTGACCATTTTTGTCTTTCTACCATTTTAGATTTAAAGTCAATTTTATCTGATGTAAGAATGTCTACACCTGCTCTTTCTTTGGTTTCCATTTGCATAGAATTTTTTTTTCCATCCCTTCACCTCTGTGAGTCCTGGTGGGTTAGATAGGTTTTCTTGAGACAATAGATACTTAGGTTATATGTTTTTATTCATTCCCCCAGTCAATGACTTCTGCATGGAGCATTCAGACTGTTTAGGTTGAGTAATAGCATTTATATGTGGGATGTTCTTCTGTGCATTGTATTGAGGGCTATCTTCTTGCTTTGCTTTCCCTCTTGTGTTATTGTTTTACAAGAGCTATGAGCTTTAGCTTTTGCATGATTTTATACTGGTGGGTTTCTATCATGCTGGTCCATGTATAATGCTAGTTTAAGTATTTCCCTGTAAGGCAGGTCTAGTAGTGATAAATTCCCTCAGTGGTCGCTTGTCTGGAAAAGTATTTCTCTGTTGTTAATGAAACTTGATTCTGCAGCATACAAGATTCTTGACTGGCTGTAGTTCTATTTAAGAAGACTGAAGATGAGGCCCAGTCCCTTTTGGCTTACAAGGTCTCTGGTGAGAAATCTGTAATTAGCCTGACTGGTTTTCCTTTGTAGGTTCTTTGTCACTTCCATCCTATTGCTTATAGAATTTCATCTTTCACCTTGACTTTGCCTAAATGCTGATTTCTATTTGTCTGGGAGAGGTCCTACTTGCTATGAATCTTTTGATGACCATCTTGTATCTCAATATCTAAATTTTTGGCTGTACCAGGGAAGTTTTCCTCAATAATTCTCTCAGACAGGTTTTCCATATCTTTGGCTCCTTTTTCTTTTCCAGAGATTCCTATAATTAGGGTGACCAGACATCCCACTTTTGGAGGGACAGTCCAGATTTTTAACAATTTGTTCCACATCCCATGGTGTTTTAAAAAAGTCCTGATTTTTGGAAAGAATGCACGAACGGGTGGGAGAACAGTAAGGGAATATACGGTTTTCAGCTGCCGTGGTTTTCGCCAGGATATGAGTTTTATATTATTTTTGTTAATTTTATAATGTTAAACTGTAATAATAACAAATAATTGTTGAGCAGTGATTATTGAGAACTGCTTATCAAAGTTTGCATTGTTGTCAGGCCCTGCCCCTGCCCCCCCATCAATGGTGTCCCGCTTTACCAATGTTAAAATCTGGTCACCTTACCTATAATTCATATAATAGGCACAATTTGCATAGTGCCATATATCATTCAGTGATTATTCAGTCTTCTTTATTCTCTTTTCTGCATCTTTGAATGACTGGATTAGCTTAATAGCCTTTTCTTTGGGCTCTAAGATTCTTTCTTCTGCTTGATTTAGTCCATTATAAATTATTATTGATACTTTCTGCTGTATCTTGAAATTCTCTAAATGCCTATACCATGTCTTTAATTTCTATTATGTCCTTTTTTATGTTGCTTAGCTCTTTAGAAACTTCTTTCATTGATTTCATGATTTTTTTAAACTTCTTTCTATTAGTTTCTACTTTCTCTTCAATTCCACTTATCTTATTTGTCATCCATATTCTGAATTCCAAATTTGACATTTCTTTTTTTTTTATTTTTTTTATTAGATCATAATTGTGTATATTAATTCTATCATAGGATACAGTATGTTGCTTCCATATAAAACTTGAAAAACTCTCATCTAACTGGCTAACATAGCCATTGTGTCTTTCTCATAATTGTTATGTTAAGACATTTATATTCGACCTTTAGGCAAATTCACATATACCCTAATAGGATAAATCCAATTTTGACATTTCAACAATTTCCCTTTGGTTGGAATCCACTACTATACTTCCATTATGATCCCTTGTGGGTATTGAATAGTTTTTTTGTTTTATTTTTATGTTGCCAGAGTTCTTTTGCTGATTTCTTCTCATCTGAGTATCTCCTCTCAGGTCATGTTGTTTAGTTTCCAGGGCACATGTTCTAGAAGTTCACCTGCAGGGAACTTTCATACTTAGTAAGAAGAAGGGGAGGTCTGTAGGTGGTGCTTTTGAGCCCTACTCTAGATTGCTGATGCAGCAGGGGATGGGAGAAGGGAAGGTTCACAAAGAGCCTATAGTGAAGCTGTTCTGTTTTGTCCCTTTCTCCTATTATTTCACAGTCAAGCCAATACTGGATGATCTTCATGCTGTATTGTGGGTTGTTCCTCAGATAGTTGTTGGAAGCTCAATTTGGGTGAGACCCTGTCCACAGAGCCTGGCATTTGCGAGATGGTTCTGTCAGGGGACTCTCTGCAGAGGTGACAGAACCAGCTGAGTAAGGCCATCTAGGCAGTGGTCATGAGTACTCAGGCTGCGGGCTTTTGCCCAAAGCAGGCCCAGGTTTAATGTTGGCTGGATACTGGAAGGTTCTTTGAAAAGCTTTGGATGTCAGAGTATTTCTGTGGTCCTGGGATCAGTGCTTTCAAGGGTAATTTCTAAAGACCCACAGATACTTAACATTCCATGAATCTCTTTCAAAAATCTATGTATTCATTTGATTATATATAAATATAAAGCCTTGGATTATTAAGTCTGATATGCTTATTTTATCCCCCCATTCCAAGTGTTTATTTGCATTTCAATGGAAAAGAAACCAGAGATCTTCTCTTTTTTCTTTCCAAAAGGAATTTGTTAACATTAAGGAAGTTGGATTTCTCTTTGTATGGTGGGAGGACAGGGAGTTGTTCTGCTACTATACAAGCTCTAGAATTCCAATTTGGGGGGTGGGCTTCTATTGTGAAAAAAATCCCCTTTGCTCATGCTGGCTGGTCCATCTATGGCAATTTGATGAGAAAGGGAAGGAATTGCAAAGAGGAACTGGTGCAGTTATTGCTCACAGGGGTATCCAATCTGTGGCCCATACGCCACATGTGGATATGTGATGATATTTTTGTTTATATGTGGTGGCAGATATCACAAAAATTATACATGGACCTTTTGGGTTGTTTTTGTTTGTTTGTTTGTTTGTTTACTTACTTATCACCTTTTGTTAATATTTATGTATTTAATGTGTGGCCCAAGACAACTCTTCTACTTCCAATGTGCAGCAGAGAAGACAAAAAGTTGGACACCCCTACTAGTAACAATACTCTGTCTTGATCTAGAAATGAATGGTATAAATAAATACAAATGTGAAAAACTTAACATATATATCCTAGATAATGACATAGATGTACATGTAGATAAAGATATAAATATAGAAATTAATAATATATTGTGGTCATAGGGCTTGATTCATAGTATGTCAACATCTTCAATTTTTGGTAATTAAAGTTTCCACCTTGACTATTTGGAAGTAGAATAGTACATAGATAATAGCACTACAACTATCATGGGTCTGAAAATGGACTTCATCCACATATACGTGTCGTTATACTGGAAGCCAAAGCTACTTTGTCTGATCTATTAATGGAAGCCTTTATTAGCCAGGGTATCCTTATAAATTTGAGAAAATGTTTAGGTTCTTTGTGATATTAAAATTTCCAATCATTATGCATAGGCCACTAAATTCTAAATTTTTCTTATGCTTTTAATAGGTATGGGCAGCATCTATAAGCAGTTATTTTTCTTGCCAGGTATTTTATACAGAAAGTCCACAGTGTTCTACTAAGGTATCGATATATTCAAGATTTTTTTGGACAAAGCATTCAACTTGAGAGATCCCAAGCTTGATTGACACTGAATAGTATTTTGAAAACGTGTTTTCACAGTGGACCAACCAAAAGTTAAAGTGCCTCATGTCCTATGAGCAGTGCCAAGTGAATGTGATGAGAACAACATTGGAATTACAGACACACACTTCCTGTTGATGATGGTGTGTTGGGTTCTTTCTGTTGATATAATGCCACTTTTTTCAAAGTATCATATTGAATTTTTTTGTTTGTTTTTATTAAATCATAACTGTGTACACTGATGCATTTATGGGATTCAGTGTACTCATTTAATATACAATGTGAAATGCTTGCATTGAACTGATAAACACATCCATCACAATTATACTCTTTTCTTAATAGTTTTAAACTGTACCATTGCATCATGCACATTAGGTGAGGTTCCCCCAAATCTCTTCCTCCCCTTCCCCCCTCCCCTCTTTCCTTCTACTTTCTGGACTACAGGTATGTTTTACCATTCATATGAATGTGTAGGTGATTATATATTGATTTCATAGTAGTATTGAATACACTAGATACTTTTTTTTCCATTCTTGATATTGAATTTTTAAATGATTTGAGTAGGTGTCCTTGATGATGTTACTTGGAAGATTCTGTTGCCTTTGAATTTGGAACTCTTGGTTCGAGCATATGAATGGGAAACAAGATAGTATGTCAACAACAGACTGTTCCTTTTGCTGCTCCTTTTGCCTAGAGCTCCCTTTCTATTTTACATAACAGTTTAATCTTCAAGAACAATTTCAAATAGAAATAATTTTTCTAAAGAGAACTCTCCTGAGGCACTAAAGAGAAAAATTAGTTATCTTTCCCACTATGCTTGGTTCTTTCTACCACTTGGTACTTACTTTGCAGTACAGATTATTTGTGTGCAAATATGGCTGCTACCTAGATTGGGAGACCTTAGGTACAGAACCATCTTTCTTATTCACCTTTTTTAGTGCAGGACATAGTAAATATTTAATAAGGCTTTGTCAATTTAAAAAATTTAAATGCATTTTTTTCAGCATTTGTATTTTTACCTAGGGCAAAAATGCTGTTGGAAGATATTAGACATGTCTGAAATGCATGAATCATTATAAATTGCAAAAGTACAAACTAATTTCAAGACAAGAAGTCAATTTCATTCATGCCACTCTGTGGCCCGTGAGGCAATTTTAGAAACAGTCTTACCAACTCCTCTAGGTTGTATATTCTTTTCTTCTTTCAATCACACACTCTTATGACTATTCCCCTGGATACTATTTTTCTTTCTTTTCCTTCCCTGAGTCCTGATAATTAATCAAAGCAAAGAACATTTCTCTGCTGGCATTCAGAGCTACCACCTGCTAAGTCCTAATTTAGAGAACTAGTTTGCTCTGAAAGGGTTAACACAACTTTCACCAGAAGTGAATCAGACATTAGAGATGTTATTATCCAATATTCTCTCTGTGATATTTTCCTATATTTCCATTTTTCCAGAAATATGGCCTGCCAATCAATAGTTCATTACAACATATAGAGGTCACATAGGCAAAATATATAGTTTTTAGTCCTGTTTTAACAAATTATTTTCCTTTTAATATTTTACAATTATAACCTGCCCAAACAGTTAATTCCTAGAAAAATATCATTCATGATAAATACTAAACTTCATATAGCAGTTCTTATGTTTGAAGAAAGTGGAAAGACAGTGTTGTGTGAAAAGAAGTATTACTTTTAATTTTATTCTCAGTAATTTGAATCAGAGGCAAGAAGTTGATCAACATTTAGATACGCCAATAGAGTTATCCGTATACAGTATAGAAACTCTTCACAAAAATGAAAGACATTATGGTTAATGAGTTATACTTCATTATATTTGACAATAATTAGGTTTCTGCATGGGATAAAGGGATGAAGCTGGGGCAAAGTCTGAAAATAAGTAATCATCCTCTGGCTAGAAATCAGACAGGTACATGCTCTGTATTGGGGTAGAGGTAAAAGGCTGAAGAAATTCTTCATTTTAAACTTTAATTCATCAAAAATGTTCTTTAAAGTCCTGCTGAATTTCTGTCCTATTAGGACAATATACCCCACTCCTTGTCTTTATTCTAAAACCAGATTCATTAAAAATCATGTGTAATTAACAAAGTCCCAAAGTTGCAGATGCTGGCATGGCTGTGGAAAGAAGGGATCACTTTTACACTGTTGGTGGGACTGCCATCTAATACAACCTCTTTGGAAAGAAGTATGGAGAATCCTCAAAGAAATCAAATTAGACTTCCCATTTGATCCTACAATCCCATTACAGGCAACTACTCAGAAAAAAAAATTATTTTATTATAAGGACGTTTGCACTAGATTGTTTTTTGTTTGTTTGTTTGTTTTTTGAGACAGAGCCTCAAGCTATCCCCCTGGGTAGAGTGCCATGGCATCACGCTCACAGCAACCTCCAACTCCTGGGTGCACTAGATTGTTTATCGCAGCTCAATTTACAATCACCAAGATGTGAAACAACCTAAATGCTCACCAATCCAGGAATGGATTAGCAAACTGTTTTACATGTATACCACGGAATATTATTCAGCCATAAAAGATGGAAACTTTGCATCTTTTGTATTAACCTGGATGGAGGCGGAACACATTCTTCTTAGTAAAGTATGAAAAAGCAAGGATCCAATGTACTCAATACTAAAACAAGAATGGAAAAGCAAGCATCCAACATACTCAATACTAATATGAAGCCAGTAGACAATCTAATACATACCCACATAAGAGAAAAACTCAATTCAATTCAAGTCAGGGGCAGAAGGAATGAGGGAGGGGGGACAAGAAAGAGGAGGATTGGTGTGCTCCCACTTAATGGGCACTGTGTATATGGGCACCTTGTAAGGTTATATGGCACACCTCTTGGGTAAGGGACACATCTACAAGAAGGACTCTACCTAAAAAATACAAACATTGTAACCTAGTTGCCTGTACTCTCACATTAACCTGAAATTTAAAAAAAAATCATGTGTATTGCTTCAGTAATACCTTAGTATCTTTAAATGTTTTGTCAATAACAGTACATGCAATTCCTCTATTTTTCCACTTTTAACATTTCCACCAATTATTTTTTCTAAAAATTTTATTTTGTATATAATCTAAGTTATTAGGACAAAAGAGGTATTTCAGTAAAAATACTAGAATGTAATGTGATTTATTTTAATTTCTTCCAAAATTTCAAAATGTAGGTTATAGGTACCAGAATATCACATTCATATTCAGTTAGTTCAACTTCTTTAAAGGTGGCTGTATTGTCTTCAGAGATTTTATTGTTAAATGAAGCTAAATTAAGTTAAATTTCCTTAATTAACCTATGAATTACTTCAACTGCAATCTATCAAGGAGTGTGAAAGTCAGGCTAAAACTCACTCCCATTCTCTACAATATTTCCTAGGTTCTAAAAAGTTTGAAAGATTGAGGTAGAACTTTTTTAAATTAGTAAACTATTCTAAAATACAGGAAAAAACTGAAATTAGTGTCAAGCAAGATTAGTAAGACTACTATTTAGATTAATTAATTTGATTAAAAAAGAAGTGATTGGAAGAGAAGAAAAGATGGAATTGGGAAGTAAAATGTTACACAGTAAACCAATCAGCTTCTGAAGAAGCAAATTTTGGTCTTGATTTTAAATTTGGGGGTTACTTTAAACTTTGTTCAAAAGAAATTAAGACCTGATGAGTTATTTAACAAAGCTATATGTCAACTTTACCTGTAAGTTTATCATGTGAGAAAACTGGCTGATACTATATATATGAGCACTTCCCACTATATATATGAGCACTTCCCACCAAATACTTCCTACCAAATTACTGGTAGATTTTTCTTTCGTGGAGATCAAAGTCATGAAGCCTTTCCATTGGCCCTGGAACTCAGAGCTATTAAATTTTTCATATTGAAAACTGCCAAAATATTTTTAAACTGTAATTCAGTCTACAATTACTGAGATTTGTATCAATTACAAAAATAAATAAATAAATAAATAAAAGAACTGAAGAAGATACCCAGTTCTGAAGACAAAAGAAGTGTCCAATTAGTAGACCTGGCAGATTCCTACTCTTAAGAAAGAAATCCAATTATTAGGGGAAATTGGTCAGAGTTGTGTCAGCAGAAAAGCTGCTGAAAGATGAGCCACTGAGACACTTCCCTAGGGCATGTAGCCCCACATGATCCCAGCGTCTGAGAGTGGGTTGAAGTCAGAGAGAATCAAGGACTAGGTCTTACCATAGAGAGGCACTGCAGCAAAAAAGTCAGAAGGGTTTTCATGTGGACTCTATGTTGTATTGATAAAGTCAGGAGTTAGCGAACTACATTTGAAAATACATTTTGGGGAAAATCTGAGATTTACCCTTTCCCAAAATACTCACTTGAAAAAACTAATCCACTTTGTTGTATGCCTAAACAGATGTCAAAGATGTCATGAACTAGCATTATGCTTTTCAAAAATTCCGAAGCATTAGTCTCCTATAGAAACAGACCAATGAAAACAGATGTGTGAGCAACAAATATAAATGGAACAAGCAAATCTCACCTGTCAATTTTAATAATCAAAGGTTTATTTTTATGAACTTGGTAGGCTGTTTTGCATATATTAATGTAAAACAAATTGGAACCAGCAATGACCTTAGAAAAAGAAAATTACATTTAACTATTCTGAAACTTTAACTTATTTTCCACTTATGTCTTGACTTTTTTGGGTGCTGGAAAAAAGAAAAGTGTCATTTTTTCCTCCTGTTAAGTGAATCTTGCCACAAAAAGAGAATATATATTACTTAGCTAACCTTGGTATTATAATAGGACTTTGAAATATATTTCACATTTTGTGGATTATTGTAACTTTAATAATTACGTAGAATATTTTTAACATTTTTCTTAGGGATTAACTCTATTAAGAAATATACAAGTAAAGCAAATGTGATATCTATCATGGAGAATTATTCTAAAATAAAATCAGTATTTTTGAACTATTAACTGACAACCACAAAACAGCTTTTAAATATCATTATCTACTAAAAGAAGCTAAGTATTCTTAAAGAAATGACTAATCCCAGGCAATGGGAGGAAATGTACAAAGTTAACCTAAACCAACTTGTGCCAAAAACAGAAGAAATTTTCAAAAATGATGAAGATCTATCAAAAAGACCCAGGAGACATTTTTTAGAGTCTTTAACTGACCAAATTTAGCCAATTTATACTCAAATTAAAGACATAAATGAGTCAGAACTCATCAACTAAAAAAGATCCATGAATCCATACCAACATAAATAAATTAATTAAATAAATAAAGCTTTACCTTAGAGTTCTACTAATAAATATAGAAAGAATGATGGAATTAGAATTACCAAAATTAACAAATTACTCTTTGGCAACCATACAATTGATTTGCAACTACAGTTGATCCCCCTGAGAGGCATTAATGGATAGAAGTTTAGTGAGGAACAGGATAGAAAGAGAGAGAGCATGCAAATAGGGCAGAATGTTAATAATTCAGACAGTTGGGCAAAGGGTATATGGATTTCTATAGTCTCTCCTTCCAACTCTTCTGTAATGACACTATGCAAAAATTTTAATAGTTACCCAAAATCTCATCAAGTCAGAACAATTCACTCCCTGAAAAGTACTTTTCTTTATTTAAGTTCATATTAACTATGCTTTATACTTAAGCCTGTTCTTTTATTCGGGATTTATATAAATGTCCTAAATATTTCCATAGAAATATATTCCTATGGATATATTTAAAATTCAAAGGAAAAATATTTTTAAATAGTTTGAAATATCTGATAAAAGATGAAAAATCATAAATAGTCATAGGTCCCATAACAACATTTTGTTCAATGATGGACTGCAGGTACAAAAGTGGTCCCATAAGATTAGGATACTGTATTTTACCTGTACCTTTTCTATACTTAGATGTGCTTAGATACACAAATACTTACCATTATGTTACAGTTGCCTACAGGATTCATAGTCACATGCTGTGCAGATTTGTAGCCTGGAAGCAACAGGCTGTCCCATAGAGCCTAGATGTGTAGTAGGCTGCACAGTCAAGGTTCGTGTGAGTACACTCTATGATGGTCTAAAAATGACAAAATTGCCTAGCAATACATTTCTCAGAAACAACCACCATTCCTAAGCAACACATGACTGTTCTAGAATTTATTTTTTGAAATATTCAACTGCTATGTATTGCAAAATTCATATGTGACAGACACTATTCTAGACCCTGGGTTCAAGAGGAGATTTTCTAGGAGGAAATGCACAGGTGGCCATGAACTGGTGAAGGAAGAAGGGCACCACCCACAGAAGGCGTGGAGAACCAATCCCCCCTTGGACCCGCACCTGTGTGCTCCATGAATTAACGTAACCAATCCTTTGCCTAAAATGTACAGTGGATGAAGGCTGTTCTTGGGCTCTGAGTGAAAGAACAAACAAATAGCATTTAAAACCTACCTTCCAGAAAATCAAATTTAGAGAGAGGAGAGAAGAAAGGAAAAAAAGATAATTAATGCGAATGCTGTGATGGAGACCAGAAAAAGAGCTACTGCAATAGAAGAAAGAGAGGATGCATTCTCCCCAACAAGTACATGAAAACATGTTCAGCATCACTAATCATAAGGGAGATGAGAATCAAAACCGCAGTGGTGCATCATCTCACACCTGTTAGATTGGCTATTATCCCAAAGATACGAGATAACAAGCGTTGGCAAGGAAGTAGAGGAAAGGAAGCCCTCCGACAACGTGGGTGAAAATGCGTCCCGGTAATAGCCATTATGGAAGATGATATGGAGCAGTTTTAAAAATATAACTACCATCTGATTCAGAAATCCCCCTTCTGGATCTATATCCAAAGGAAATCAAATTGGTATCTCAAACGAATATCTGCACTCCTGTGTTCACTGCAGCACTATTCACAATAGTCAATCTAAGTCTGCACAGATGCATGAATGGATAAAGAAATGTGACATATACACACACGTGCATACACACAGATGTGTGTTTGATGGTGGAATATTAACCTTAGCAGAGCTCACGACCTCACTGACTGGACAGGAACGGTGAGGGAAAGGGAGGAGTCAAAGATTCACTGCAAGGATGGCTTGAGTGAATGACCATGACATTAACAAATAGGTTAGATTTTAGAATGGAAGGAGGTAAATTCATTCTGGACATGCCAATTTGACCGAACATCAAGTAAGAAGACGTATAGTAGACAGATAAATAGTTATAAAGCTAAAGGAGTTGACGCACACGAGGAAAGCCTGAAGTTTGTGAGATCACACAGAGAGAGTATACAGAGTGGAAAAAAAAAGAAAAAGCACTGTATAACTCATGGATTTCAGGAATACTCAGATTTAAAGGGAAGAGAAAGAAAAGACGGCCTGTAAATGAGACAGAAGCAGCACAGAGGCATTAGGAGGCCTTGGAGTTCATGGGGAGCGAAGAGTCTGGGAGGAGTGGTGATGAGTTTGGAGCAGCTCACACTGAAGCAGTGTCACAGCGGGCAGCTTCCCTGAAGGACCGATAGAGACAAAGGTGACCGTAGAGATGGCCAAGTCAAGGCTAAGGCTTCCGTTTTGCACATAGAAAACTGAAGTTCAGGGAGATTTGTCATCCAGCTCAGTGAACAGTTATTGGCATGGCTGAGGTTATACCCAAGCCCAGTAAGAGTAAGACCAGCACCCACAAGACAGTTACCAGAACTGTAGTAGAACTGCCACCGGCCAGCACCCAGCTTTTCTCAGGATAACCAATAAAGAGGGTACAGTCTTTACAAAAGCACTTTGGCTTTCAAGGATATGTGAACCAGGGCATCATATCAGCTTCAATTTATGAGCATTGCCTAAGTAGCCAATCATAAAACCCACATGTGGCAATTTATTCCACTACATCGTTATAACCTGTTCCTCCACTGTCTTAGGCTTGAGAGCTGACATACTGGGAGCAGACCTCGGCTCGTGGCCCTGCCCGCAGCTCTCTTTCAGATCAACTCTCAGTGACAGTGTCAGCCACTAATGAGGACAGAGCTGCCCATACTTGGGAGATGACTAACAGACAGTTGCACCAGCCAGTAAGGTACGTGTGGCTTTTTACGGGTATGTGATGCGTCAATCAAAATGTTTAATGTGGAACGAATGAAGAATTTTATGTGAGAGATTATGCTGAATCATCCTGTAATAAATACAAACAATTTGGAAACTGAATGGTAAAGAATCAATTTCCAGGCTTGGAGCCTGTGGCTCAAGTGACTAAGGAGCCAGCCACATACACCTAAGGTGGCGGGTTTGAATCCAGCCCAGGCTGCCAAACAACAATGATGGCTGCAATCAAAAAAAAAATAGCCCGGCATTGTGGTGGGCGCCTGTGGTCCCAGCTACTTGGGAGGTGGAGGCAGGAGACTTGCTTGAGCCCAGGAGTTAGAAGTTGCTGTGAGCTGTGATGCTACAGCACTCTACCAAGGGGGACAGCTTAAGGCTCTGTCTCAAAAAAAAAATAAAAAATAAAAAAAAGAAAGAATCAATTTCCATTTTTTTATGGCAAACCAGTGAAGTGAATGGATTGCAATCACTGTCAGACTACACCTTTCATAACTTTGGCAGATGCTGTGGAAATTAAACACTTTAAAAAGCATAAATATCACAAGTTTTATGAGATTAAAACATTTTAAGGTCTTCCTTTTGGAACAATGTAGACATTTCTGAAGAGAAATATATATAATTTTTGCTTTTAACGTACAATACAATTGTTTTTTCACTCTGAATCCTAAGAACTAGGATTTAGTATGAAATAATCTTCCAGAAAAAAAAAATATATATATATATATATTCTTGTCCCACAGATTCTGAAATTTATAGAACACAATTTACAAAAACAAGGAGCTGGTAATTTTCAGGGAGCAGAAACCTAAGAAAGGTAATAGATGTGTAAAGGACATACGGCTTTCAGTTTCTGCTGGGGCAGGGAAGCAGGAAAAGTGTTGCCTTGTATGATTTTGGCCATAGTGGTGGTGGTGGCCGTGGTGATGGTGGTGGCCGTAGTGACATTGGTGGTGTGGTTTGCAGGGGGACCCACTGATCTCCAACACAGTATTTACTGTGATGTAGAATATGTAAAGTTTCTCATATTCAAATACATCACCAAGATTTCCATTATTATTATTATATTTTATGATAACTACTAAATGATAAAGCATGTTATAACTACAAAGGTCTGTGAAGTCATTGCACAAACTTGCTATTTCCATTCCCCTCAGGCTTTTTTAGGCTTAGCAGAAAATAGTTTTAATTCAATCAAGGAGAAAGATGTCAAAACACTGTACCAATTTAGATGCGAATGTGCTTAGGTTTCACAAATGTATTACAGACACCTAATTTATTTCCATGTGCTGACATCCAGAAGCTCTAAAATTATACCAAGCTGTGCTTTTAGTAGGTGTGCAAGATAAACTCTGAAATCTAGTCTACACAGAGGAAAGGCACTGGCTTTGAAAACTGATTAAAATACACAGATCAAACTAGGTAACTCCAGTAATAATTTTGTATTGTCACCATTTTATTCACCCTTGGCATATAATAAAATAAGGTTCCAGACGCCAATGGTCAGACACTCTGATTAAGAGCTCATCTCTTCTCGGCCTTTTGGCTAAGACCAAGTGAAGAGCTCAGTGTTACTCCTGAACATTTCCCTGTGTTAGGTAGAAAGGACTGGTGTTGGCCACCTACCCCACCAAAGCCACTGGGATACAGCAACCCCATCCTGCCGGGCAGTTCGGGGAGCTAGTGCTGACCTGAGCCCAACAGCATTCTCACTGCTGCTCTGACGCTGGTATACCAGGTCAAATCATTTCACTCACTTATTTCATTACCACAAAAAAGAATAGTAGTACATTACTGCAGCAAGCGTCCACAATATAATTTTAATTGCTTGAGAAAGGTCCAAGTTCTCCCAGAGTTAGTCCTCCACCCCAGAATTTTCCTAACCTAATATTATGAAAGGTAATTTTTTTTTTATGTACTGCTAGGAAGGATATTTTCCTTCCAAAGATACTTCATTGATACTTTTTTAAAAAAATAACACTCAGTATATTTGAAAGATAAAATTGGCCGGACCAAGGTCATGTCTTAAATTTGGGACTGTCTATAAAAGTAATTTATTTCTTTTAATCTATATATAGTAATGCATTTCTTAACAACAGGGATAAATTCTAAGAAGTGCTGCTACACTAAGTGATCTCGGCATTGTGAGAACATCCCAGGGGGCACTCACACATACCTAGATGTACAGCTGCACACCCAGGACATAGGGACACCCAACACACCCAGGTTTGCACCTGGGCTACAAACCTGTACAGCATGTGACTGTGCTGAATCCTGTAGGCAGTTACAACACAGTGGTAAGTATTCTAAACATGTCTGAACATAAAAAAGATATAGCAAAAAGACTGTTATGCGTTTATGAAACATATATTGTCATTGACCAAAACATTGTGATGTGGCATATGACTGCAAATAAAGCCAAATATTTAAGCTAAAGACTCTTCCATTATATTTTTATAATACAATAGATTTAAAATAAACAGCAGTAATTAATTGCTATCATGATTTCATAAGATCATAAAGCTACAAGTTTTTGAGTGGAATTTTTGTTACTTTGGAAGTACAACAGAAATAGAGACTATTGACAATCTCAGCTATTATCATATGCTTTGCCAGTAATTGTCTAGTCTAAATTATTGTGAAACTCTTGATAGTAACTGTGACTCCTGCTAAGGTATCATTTATTTTAAAAATGTAGTTACAGTGTATGGCACACCTTTTGGGGGCAGGACAGAGCTTAGCCACAAGAGGGACTCTACCCAACAAATTCAAATACTGTGATTTGGTTGTTTGTGCCTTCACGTTAACCTGAAATTTAAAAAAGTATAGTTACATATAAAGAAGAATTCCCCCTAAGGTGGGGAATCTTTAAGGACCTCTCAACTTAATTGTTCAGTGAATGCAGATGCATTTTGATGGACTCAGCTCACCTTTCAATTCAATCTCCTTTTAACGTGACTTCTTGAAAGAGACAGTAAAGGAGCACACATTTCATCCAACGCAGGCTCCTTACAGTTCGATTTCAGCAATGATTTAAGAACAAACAGATGTACTCACACAGGATCTGGATTTGGATTTGCTGCTTTCCTCGGCAGACAGAGTTGTGGCACTATCTTCTCCTTCCTGGAGTGTTGGCAGAGACACCAGGGACCATGAGCTACTTTTTCCTGTATGTGCCTCATGCATTGGGAGGCAGGCTGGACAGCATCTATTTTTTCCCATGCATTTTAGACTGGAGCAATTTGGGTTGGATCTTGAGGCAGTAGTAATAGTAGAGTTACAGCAATCTTCTGTTGTGGTGGCTTCTTGTGTATGATCCTTTCCTTATAGTAGCCACACATTCATGATAGCTGTGAGAAGATGGTTCTGAAGGAAGTGACTTCCTGATTTTGTAAGAGGTAGCAACTCTTAGAAACTCAGCTCTGCAGTGTGGCCACAGTATACACTGCAAGGCCTTCCCCAGAGCCCCTTGATTTGGCCAGCATGTCCAGATCTCAGGAGCTAAGAGTGTTGGCTACCAACAGCTCCTTCCTCTGAAGAAATGCCCTGAGATGAAAGTACCCAGGTCACCTGCAAGTTATGAGCCGTCCTCCAGAGACAGTCCTCACCCAATGTCTGAGTGAAAAGAAGACACAAAAGGTCTGTCTGCTCACCTCACAGATAATCATTTCCACGGGGTGATTTGTGGGAGTCAGGTTTGTAGTGTAGTTTAGACCAGGCATTTTTGGAGGACTTGCTGACCAGAGTCCAAGTTCTTCAAATCCCTCAAGGCCAGCAATAGCCTGGTGGTCTACATAGGATGTCTGGCACCCAGCAGGTTCAGGGCTGGATTCTGGGGGTCCTGTTGAGGAGAGTCCAGGATCCCACACCTACATTCAGGTGCCACTGATGGCCCAATTGTTATCTGGTGGCTGAGAATAGAATGCCTAGTATCCAAAGATTACCATTGCCTGCGTCCTGCCCAGGCAGAGATAGAAATCACTAAAGCGAGTTAGGCAAGTTTATCCCCAGTTTGTTAAGTATGCATTGGAATCTCATGGTGGGCCTGCATGATTTTCCTTTCCTTCATTTTCCTTCTGCTTATGGTTAGTGATTACTTACAGGACATCTAGCTTTGGATAATTTGGATTAAGTTTATACATTATGTTGTCGAGATGATTTATGATTTTTGATTGAATAAAGAGACCCATGGCAGAATGGACAGGGCTGCCCTTGACATCTGCTGGCTTAGTGTTTCACCTGAGATAACTGAGTCTGAGCTCTGTCTCAAATTTACCGCGCTTGGTGCAGATCTCGGTGAAGGTGGTGTGGACTCAGTGATTTGTGCTTAGAGCTCTCCTGGGAGGCTGACCCCAGACTCCAGCTGATTTTACATTTTCCCTTACTTTAGTTCCCTCGCCCTAACCCAGTGGTTCTCAACCTTCGTAATGTCGCGATGTATTTTCATTATTACAAAGGGGTCGCGACCCACAGGTTGAGAACCGCTGCACCTGTTTTCTTTCCTCTCCTCCTGGGAACACTTTCTGAAAATATCGTAAACAAGAATCTCTGTCCACGGAACCACATCCACATCGAAGAGCGCAGGTGCCGGAAGGGGGCCTCGGAAACAGACCAGGGGGCAGGATTTGATCACTCCCACCTGGTTTGTTGGTGTAGACAGAACACTGATAGGTTCTGAGATTACAGTTCTTAGAATTTCCTCTTTGGTTTGCTTCCAGAGATACCTGTTCTTTTATACGCTGCCGGGTCGTTGCCCCCCGACCGCCAGGTGGCGTGTTTTTGGTTCTGCGGCGTCTCTGCACGCACACGCTGCCCGCGGCTGCGTCTCACTCTTGTTCCGGCCTCCATGCCAGCTTGTTGTTTATCTGCAGACAAGGGTCCCTCTTATGCGTACTCACTGCCCTCCTTTTTAATTCCCTGTTAATTGATTTGCCTGATGATTCACCTTTTTTGGAGTTCAAGTATATTTCTCAGGGTTGTGTTTGTTGTTGTATTTCATTTGTCATGTCTACATGTTGAAATTGAGAAGGATATGAGTCTATAACAGGAACCAAATATATCGTGTCATTGATTTGTCTTCTATACGCTGAAAGTCAGCTTTGGCAGCTCTGTGCAATTCAGTAGAACAGAATTGTTAGCAATAAGGCACTTTCTTTTTTTCTTTTTTTGGGAGGGTGGGGACAGAGTCTCACTACGGCACCCTCCGTAGCGTGCTGTGGTAATCACAGCTCACAGCAACCTCAAACTCTTGAATTAAGCAATTCTCTTGCCTCAGCCTCCCAAGTAGCTGGGACTACAGGCACCCGCCAAAACACCCAGCTATTTTTTTATTGTAGTTGTTACTGTTTGGCAGGCCCAGGCCAGGTTTGGACCCACCAGCCTCAGTGCATGTGTCTGGTGCCCTAGCCACCAAGCTACAGGTGCTGAGCCCTATAAGGCGCTTTTCTATAGCCGACCTTACCTTGCCACTTTGTACGGAGGAGATGTACGCTGCCTGGTGAGCACAGGGGAGAAAACCCATTACACCCCACTGCCCACTAATACACCCTCAGTCATTACTGGAACAATCTATGGGCAGGGTGGAGGACAAATATCTGTCTTGGTCAAACCCATTTGTAGTTAGAATGCAGATATACTGGCTTATGGTGAGGAAAATGACTTCTTTATATTGCATAACTAAGGTCTTTGGTAAAAAAGAATTTAATGAGAATAAGTCCAGTTGCTGGAATCCCTAATAACCTGCAAATGTGTTTCTCACAGAGGGAATCATTTCAGCATGTGTTTCTCACAGGGGGAATCATTCCAGCTTCCTTCCACGCTTCAGCACTCTACCTTAAACTCTTCTCCATCCTCCCTCCTCAACACAAAAGTCACTCCGTGCCAAACTGCTTCCGCATCACCGAGCTTTGTCTCTGCAGTCCCCTAAAGGCAGCTCATCAAGACCAAGCAGGAAACCCCTGATGTGAGGAGCACAGGCCACGGGGCTGCCTCAGATGCCTGCACGGAGACCCCGTCCCGGCCTTCAGTTATCCGAAGCTGAGAAGCGAGGCCATCCCAGCTGGGCATAGCTTTTCTGTGATATAGAAATCCAAGGAAAGGCACCAGTGGGGCCTTTTCCTCCAGGTAATGTTAAGTGGGCACTACTACTTTCCCCCTTTTAAAAAAAGGAAGGGTCAGTAAAGTAGGACCCTCATGGGCCGAGAGTCTTTCTACCAGTGTGTGCAGCAAATTCAATAAAGTACTAAGGTTTTGAATGATAGAGGGTCTATTCTGATTTGGTTTTGATACTGTTAAAACTGCCTATAATAGAGTAATAACAAGTCATATGGCAGGAAGAGTGATAAAAGTCTGGTTTCTGTAAAAGTATAGATATAGCTAAACTTTAATTTAGATATAGCCATGTTCCCTTAAGTTCCCTACTGCTGTAACTGCTCACCGCTTAAGGCAAATCTCCCTGACAGGTGCAGGATTTGCAGTTGCTTCTATAGATAACGCCGCTATTGTAAAATCTAAGGCTAGCCTCTGAGTATCTTCCAGACTCTGCATTTGGAGAAACTGACTGCTGACATCAGCTGGACCAGGAGCCACTCATGGGAACAGAACCGGCAAGTCCTGTACCCCCTACCCAGGAAATGTCTCAGCTGAGAAGATAGTTTCTGCTTCTCAACCCTATGAGTTCATCCCTAGCCAATCAGCAGGGCCAATTCCCCAGCCCTTTGTTCACCAAACTACCTTTATAAAACTTAGCACCAAAACTCTCCAGGAGAAGGATTTGAGCAATTAGTCCCATCTTCTCTCCTGGCACCTTGCGAAATTAAATTCTTTCCCCCACTGCAGCCCCTACTGTCTCAGTCTATTGGCCTTTACTTGGTGGTGGGCAAGGGACCCGGTCAGGTGGCAACACTCATCTCCATACTCTGTAACAGTTAACTCACTCTCTCTTCTTCAGTCTTCTAAAATGCAACCTGAGGATGGAGTAAAACTGTTAGCATAGCCCAGGATGGAGAGATTGCTGTTTTAAAGTGAGTCTCTTTGTTTCAACATCCACCATTACCAGTCCACTGTAGATATGCTGACACTCCAGAAAAATATTAGCAAATACAGTGTTATTACCACTAACACAAATGTCTTTGAACACAAACTGATGTTGTTGTTGTTGTTGTTGTTGTTGTTGTTCAATAACAGCCATTACATAAAGAAAGAAGTCCCTATGGAGAGACAAAACTATGCTCGGACACAGGAGAAGACCAGAAATTTTTCTTATATTTTTCTGGATCCTAAGATAAAACTTTGAAGTGACTTTTATTTATTCAGGGGGAAACACAGTAAACTTTGAAAATGAGCCACTTGCCAATGTTTTAGAGAAGATGAGTTCTCTTTGAAAAACATAATTTGAATACGTGTCTCAACCAAGCTAAAACTCTGCTGCTCGTTTTAAAGATTCTTTTGTCCCTAAGGGGATTCAGCTGTACTGTGACTCTATGTTGCATTCGTTCCTCTTGAGATGTGCATGTATGGAACGGACCAAGAAGTGTTGCTGTAGATATCAATCAGAAGCAGAGACCCCTGCCTGATTACTGATTCAAGCTAGAAGACAAACTGTAGGAAATCACTGGACGGGATTTGGCCCCGTTTAGCATATGTACTTTGGAGATCACCCTAGATAGAGTAATAAAACCTTTCACAAGCCAAACACCATTCTAGGTTCTGGGTTCAGTGTTGTGGTCTCGTGGACCTACTCTCCAGTGATAGAGACAGAAAATGAACAAGTCAGCAAATGAACACACACCAAAAACAAGAACGTCAAATAGCTCTAAGGTCTATGAAGAAAATCTAATAGAT
>NW_003852480.1:2178993-2182049 GCF_000181295.1 Otolemur garnettii
CCCTATGGAGAGACAAAACTATGCTCGGGCACAGGAGAAGACCAGGAATTTTTCTTATATTTTTCTGTCTCCTAAGATAAAACTTTGAAGTGACTTTTATTTATTCAGGGGGAAACACAGGAAACCTTGAAAATGAGCCACTTGCCGATGTTTTAAAGTGAGAAGATGAGTTCTCTTTGAAAAGCGTAATTTGAATACGTGTCTCAACCAGGCTATAACTCTGCTGCTCATTTTAAAGATTCTTTTGTCCCTAAGGGGATTCAGCTGTACTGTGACTCTATGTTGCATTTGTTCCTCTTGAGATGTGCATGTGTGGAACGGACCAAGAAGTGTCGCTGTAGATATCAATCAGAAGCAGAGACCCCTGCCTGATTACTGTTTCAAGCTAGAAGACAAACTTTAGGAAATCACTGGACGGGATTTGGCCCCGTTTAGCATATGTAATTTGGAGATCACCCTAGATAGAGTAATAAAACCTTTCAGAAGCCAAACACCATTCTAGGTTCTGGGTTCAGTGTTGTGGTCTCGTGGACCTACTCTCCAGTGATAGAGACAGAAAATGAACAAGTCAGCAAATGAACACACACCAAAAACAAGAACGTCAAATAGCTCTAAGGTCTATGAAGAAAATCTAATAGATGGTGCGCTGGTGAAAAGTTTGGTGGAAGAAATAAGGGGCTAATTTTTTTTTAAGACATTCTCACTCTATTGCCCCAGGCTAGAGTGCTGTGGTGTCATAGCTCACAGCAACCTCCAACTCCTGAGCTCAAGTGATCCACTTGCCTTAGCCTCCCTACTACCTGGAAGTACAGGCATAAGCCACAAGGTCTGGCTAGTCTGTCTTTCTTTCTTTCTTTCTTTCTTTCTTTCTTTCTTTCTTTCTTTCTTTCATTCTTTCTTATTTTTTTTTAAAGGTGGGGTCTTTCTGTTGCTCAGGCTGCTCTCAAACTCAAACTCAAACTCTCAAGCACTCTACCCACCTTGGCCTCCCAGAGTGCTGGGATTACAGGTGTGAGCCACTGCACCTGACCAAGAGGCTAAATTTTAAATCAAGTATTAAGGGAAGGCTTTCTTGAAGAGGTGCTGTTGTACTGAGGTGTGCCTAGCAAAACACCGCCAGACGCTCTGGTGGAAGACCATCCACCAGAGGCATTCTAGGCAAAGGGAACCACAAGAGCAGTGGCCCAGAGCAGAAACAACCTTAGACTATTAAGGAATAGAAAGAAGACCCAGGTGAGCAAGGGAGAAGGTGGCTAGATATAGAGATTGAACAGGCGACCTGCAACCAAACCATTCAGGACCTTGCACACACCGGTGAGCATTTTGAACTTAATTTTAAACTTGACAAGTGGTCCTCTGGGAGTTTTAAGCCAGAAGCTTCCTTGACTGCATTTATGCAATCCCAATGTAAATTATACTCTCCAACTATAATCATTGTGTATCCTTGTGGGAGTTTCTTTATAGTATTTGTATAATGTATCTATCTATTTATTTGTGGTTTTTTTATATATCTGCTTTTTTCCCCTATAAGCTCCACAAGGGTAGAGAAAAGACTGTTTTGTTACCATTGAATATCCAGAAGCTGACTCAGTGTCTACCACTTGAATGAATAGCTGAATATCAAATGTTTATTTACATCCTTTAAGGTCACAGGATAAGGAAACATTCCTCTCCCTGCAGTCTCTGACAGTCGTGCCGAGTGAATCAATTCCAGGCATCGTCCCAACTTTCTCTGCCTGACAGCCTGACTGCTTCTGTGGAGCCCAGAAAAGATTTTTATACACTTTTCGATATTTGAAATCCATGTACTTCTTTCTAATAAAAGAGAAAGAACCCAATGAATAGGAAGAAATTCCAGCAAAGAAAGGAAATAAAATAGTATCAGGAACTCACCAGGCAAGATTTTAAGGTCAATTATTTTATATGGCAGGAACCCTAAAGTGTTTCCAGTGGCTTGAATGGCTGAAACTACATCAGTAAATAAAAGAACCAAGAGGACTTTATGGCCGTTATCTTCAAGTAATCCTGTCCTGGGTAGAACTATGAAACTATGTTTCAAAACTATGTTTAGAAACTATGTTTCTAAAACTTTGAAAGAAACCCACCCGAGCATGTTCAAGAAAAACTTTCTTTGCTCTAAAGGTATTCAGAATCACTTGAGCGAATTGAACCTCTGTGTGTTCCTAGAAAGAGAGCATTGACAGTAACCATTTATAGAACGGTCCCAGCCCATCTTCTCCTCAGATGGCTCCAAGCTGACTCCATCCAAACTTCTAATCTGCACATGCATATGGCCATATGTTTCAGCGGGAGCATACTTTTTCAACAGCTTATTTTTTTGTGTTCCACCATCTCGTATTTGAAATTGCTAAGGGTGACCATTAGAAACAAATAACAGGTCATAAGCACATGCACCAAGCATTTACCTTTTGAAATGTTAGGGAGGTAGAGAGAATTCGTGTCACCAAAAAATACATTCTATCAGTTGAAGTTCTCTTAATATAATCATAGCTTTTCATTTACCCACAAATTCCAGTGGACAAGTTAATATAATATCTTATATTCACATATTCTTATTGACGTGTTAATAATTATCCAATATCATGCTATCAGAGCCTTCCCTGAAAGGAACATGTCTGTGGAAGAAAACAATATATAGGGTCTTTAAAATGGGGGCTTGCCTGGGATAAAGGAGGGTTTGAGGGCGGGCAAAATGGAATCATTTTCTCACAATTTTTCTGGGACAGTCTCTTCTGAGAATTAAGTAACACTCCTTCCTAGAAATCACAGCATGGTTGCTAAATTACACAGGAGATAAATGCTGAGAACAGGAAGAAGAAACATCATGTAATGATTGCTTTAGGACTCAAGGTCCTTGGACTACTGCATCACTTCGTATTAAAAGGAAAACTTGAAACAAGGATTTTAAAACTGAGTCTGTTCTTTTGCATCAATTACATTCCTTCTTGATTCAGCTTCTTCTTTAGAAACTATTATAAGGCTATTTATTAAATAGTCCAAAATGGTTGTTCAAGTCCTACTATGGTGCAAGAGCT
>NW_003852480.1:2182069-2184121 GCF_000181295.1 Otolemur garnettii
GACCTGCAACCAAACCATTCAGGACCTTGCACACACCGGTGAGCATTTTGAACTTAATTTTAAACTTGACAAGTGGTCCTCTGGGAGTTTTAAGCCAGAAGCTTCCTTGAATGCATTTATGCAACCCCAATATAAATTAGACTCTCCAACTATAATCATTGTGTATCCTTGTGGGAGTTTCTTTATAGTATTTGTATAATGTATCTATCTATTTATTTATTTGTGGTTTTTTTATATATCTACTTTTTTCCCCTATAAGCTCCACAAGGGTAGAGAAAAGACTGTTTTGTTACCATTGAATATCCAGAAGCTGACTCAGTGTCTACCACTTGAATGAATAGCTGAATATCAAATGTTTATTTACATCCTTTAAGGTCACAGGATAAGGAAACATTCCTCTCCCTGTGGTCGCTGACAGTCGTGCCGAGTGAATCAATTCCAGGCATCGTCCCAACTTTCTCCGCCTGACAGTCTGACTGCTTCTGTGGAGCCCAGAAAAGATTTTTATACATTTTTCGATATTTGAAATCCATGTACTTCTTTCTAATAAAAGAGAGAGAACCCAAAGAATAGGAAGAAATTCCAGCAAAGAAAGGAAATAAAATAGTATCAGGAACTCACCAAGCAAGATGTTAAGGTCAATTATTTTATATGGCAGGAACCCTAAAGTGTTTCCAGGGGCTTGACTGGAATGAAACTACATCAGTAAATAAAAGAACCAAGAGGACTTTATGGCCGTTATCTTCAAGTAATTCTGTCCTGGGTAGAACTATGAAACCATGTTTCGAAACTACGTTTAGAAACTATGTTTCTAAAACTTTGAAACAAACCCACCCGGGCATGTTCAAGAGAAACTTTCTTTGCTCTAAAGGTATTCAGAATCACTTGAGCGAACTGAACCTCTGTGTGTTCCTAGAAAGACAGCATTGACAGTAACCATTTATAGGAAAGGTCCCAGCCCATCTTCTCCTCAGATGGCTCCAAGCTGACTCCATCCAAACTTCTAATCTGCACATGCATATGGCCATATGTTTCAGCGGGAGCATACTTTTTCAACAGCTTATTTTTTTATGTACCACCATCTCGTATTTGAAATTGCTAAGGGTGACCATTAAAAACAAATAACAGGTCATAAGCACATGCACCAAGCATTTACCTTTTGAAATGTTAGGGAGGTAGAGAGAATTCGTGTCACAAAAAAATACATCCAATCAGTTGAAGTTCTCTAAATATAATCATAGCTTTTCATTTACCCACAAATTCCAGTGGACAAGTTAATATAATATCATATATTCACATATTCTTATTGACATGTTAATAATTATCCAATATCATGCTATCAGAGCCTTCCCTGAAAGGAACATATCTGTGGAAGAAAACAATATACAGGGTCTTTAAAATGGGGGCTTGCCTGGGATAAAGGAGGGTTTGAGGGCGGGCAAAATGGAATCATTTTCTCACAATTTTTCTGGGACAGTCTCTTCTGAGAATTAAGTAACACTCCTTCCTAGAAATCACAGCATGGTTGCTAAATTACACAGGAGATAAATGCTGAGAACAGGAAGAAGAAACATCATGTAATGATTGCTTTAGGACTCAAGGTCCTTGGACTACTGCATCACTTCGTATTAAAAGGAAAACTTGAAACAAGGATTTTAAAACTGAGTCTGTTCTTTTGCATCAATTACATTCCTTCTTGATTCAGCTTCTTCTTTAGAAACTATTATAAGGCTATTTATTAAATAGTCCAAAATGGTTGCTCAAGTCCTACTATGGTGCAAGAGCTACAAAGATAATTAAAACAAAACCCTGCTCTCAAGTTGTATACCACCCAATGGAAAGGCCGAGGGAAAATTAACAATGGCAGTACAATTAAATTCATCAAGGGCAGGAATTTTTGATTTTTTTTAATCCACAGTTTTTGACCGGGCTGGGTTTGAACCCACCACCTCCGGCATATGGGGCTGGCACCCTACTCCTTTGAGCCAAAGTGCCACCTGAGGAATTTTTGATATGTTTCATTTAATTCTATATCCCCAGTGCTTAAAATAC
>NW_003852480.1:2184357-2187286 GCF_000181295.1 Otolemur garnettii
TAGTTCAGTAGCAACAAAGCTTTAAATTCAGAAGAGGAAGTAGCAAGAAATGAAACTAAAAAGCTAGGAAAGAGCTATTTGCAGAAGGGCTGTAAAATTCCTGGAAAAGACTTGAAGTTGAATCTGCACAAGATGGAAAACACTAAAGTCTTTGGTAGTCACGACTTGGGGAACGGTGGACTATAGGGTCCAATCCTTGAGGCCCGGAGAGAATGGTCTGGAACCCCTGCCACCGTACACGTGCGGGGCTGCCAGGACCTCAGCAGGGGCCGGTACACGTGCGGGGCTGCCAGGACCTCAGCAGGGGCCGTGAGGGTGGGGATGAGAGGAGAAACACAGCAACACCAGAGCCTCGGGAACTTGATCTGGAAAAGAAGAACAAAAGGTGAGCTGAGATGTTCTTTCAAGATTTTGACTTTAACTGTTGGGTAGATCGTCATGCCATTAGAAAAGTCAGGAAATAACAGAAAGCCCTAAACCAAGACTGAACAAATCTGATATACACTAATATCCAGAACCCCACTGCTGGGTGAAGCTTGACATGTGTGCAGGGGTGCGTGCCCACAAGGACGCAGCTCAGGGGCTTTCCCGGTCAACACAAACAGGCCTTTCCTGCCTCAGGTTGTTGTTCTTGTTCCATGCCGAGGCTGGATGGCTGCTTCCATCTGCTGGTCTGGGATCCCCACACGCCTTTTCAGCAAATATCCCTCTTACCTGTATCTCAGACTCTGGCTGAAATCCTTCATTGACAAAAATACACAAACCCTGCTCCTTCTTCCCACTTCCCTAGGAGGACAGCCAGGGTCCACTCAAGAAATCCAATAGTTGGATATTGACCTTAATCCAGAAAAAAATCCCCAAACTTGGTACACCGCTTACCTGGTCTTAGATTGCTAGTCACCTTTCTTAGAGGCCAGGTGTATAACAAGAATATGATGCACATTTTTCAAATTTTCACCCTAGATGTGTTCATCACACTGACATTGGGCCAAGAAAGATATATTCTAGAAATAACCTTAAAAGCCACAGTAGAATGACCTCAGACTTTAAAATAATGAAATGAATATCACAACAAAAATTGGCTTCATGTAATAACAAAAGAATCAAGCCATCTATATAGTTTTGTTTGTTTGTTTGTTTGTTTTTTGGAGACAGGTTCTCACTCTGTTGCCCTGGTGAGAGTGCCATGGTGTCATGGCTTACGGCAACCACAAACTCTTGGGCTCAAGTGATCCTCTTGCCTCAGCTTCCCAAGAAGCTGGAACTACAAGCACCTGCCACAATGCCCGGCTATTTCTTTTTTTCTTAGAGAAGGGGTCTTGCTACTGCTCAGGCTGGTCTCGAACTTGTGAGCTTATGCCTCCCAACCTGTAATGCTGGAATTACAGGTGTGAGTCACTGCGCCCTGCTTAGATTTTAAATGACTGAATTTTTTTTGGCTCGGCACCTGTACCACAATGGTTATGGCGCCTGCCACATGCAGGGAGGCTGGCAGTTTCCAGCCCAGTCCAGGCCAGCAAACAACAATGACAACTGCAACAAGAAAATAGCTGGGTGTTGTAGCAGCTGCCTGTAGTCCTGGCTACTTGGGAGGCTGAGGTAATAGAATTGCTTATGCCCAGGAATTGGAGGTTGCTGTGAACTGTGACACCACAGCACTCTATTGAGGGCAACATAGTGAGACTCTTATCTCAAAATAAATAAATTTATTAATTAATCATTGAATTTTTTCTTGCAATATTCTAGCATAATTTCATTTGACATAATGTTGAAACTACATAATTCTTTAAAACAGTCATCAATTTGCCTCTTTTCAACTGGAATGGTGATTTATAAGTAAAGGCGTAGATCGGAATCTGACAAATCTTTGTTGTGCTTCGTTGTTTCAAAATACGCATCCCCACATGCACTAAATTAGATCGCTGAGGGTTGAGTCCAAGTGTGACTTTTTTTAACTTTTCATTTTGACTTAAACTTATAAGAAAGTTGCAAGAATAGTACAAAGGACTGCAGTATATGTCTTATTCAGATTTGTGGTTCTCTATTGCTGCCTAACAAACGTCCCCCAAACGAGTGACTTAAAATAACAGCAGTTATGTCTTACCTCACACACCTGCAACCTGGGCAGGAATCACAGGGGAGGCTCATCCCAGCTCCATGCATCATCAGTAGGGGTAGCAGCCCAAGGGGGGCCTAGACGTCTAACTCTGATGAGTCCACCTACGGCCAGCAAATTCATGCTGGTCCTAGCTCCGTGCTCCAGTGCTGAGAGACGGGCCTCAGTCCCTTTCCCTGTGGACCTCTCCACTTGGGCTTCTATAATGCTGCTTGAGCTTTTCTCGGAGCTTGGTCGCTTGGTTCCTCCAAGAAAACCAGACAGAAGCTATATTGCCTTTCGTTATTGAGCCCGGAAAGTCAAATAGCAACATTTCTGCCCTAGACACCACCACTCAAATTCAAGGAAAGAAAAAAGATGCTTCATACTAGTTAAAAGACCATGAGATGATAGATAGTGATAGTATTTTTGCAAAATACAATGTGCCACATCCAGAGTCACCAGTTGTTTATATTTTGACCCACTTGATTTATCATTGTCACTATCTCTCTCTATATACAGATACAGAATATCTACATACACAGATGTATAGATATCGATTTAATATACATTCCTAAAAGTAAGGGTAGCATCTTATATAACCATAGCACAGTTGCCAAAATTGGGAAATTTAGTATTACATTACTTCTATGCAATCTATAGCCCATATTTAAATTGTCCCCCATCTCAATCCATATAAGATATTATCAGGTGTTTGTATGACCTTTTAAAATCTCCAGAGGTGATTCTGGTGGGCACTCTTACTCAGAATGAAGGCAAAGCCAGGTTCAAATCCCAGCTTTGTCCCTGGCCAACAGCATCACTTCTGGCCAA
>NW_003852480.1:2187306-2188963 GCF_000181295.1 Otolemur garnettii
ATAATGTGCTCAGAATCTTGGTAGTTCAGTAGCAACAAAGCTTTAAATTCAGAAGAGGAAGTAGCAAGAAATGAAACTAAAAAGCTAGGAAAGAGCTATTTGCAGAAGGGCTGTAAAATTCCTGGAAAAGACTTGAAGTTGAATCTGCACAAGATGGAAAACACTAAAGTCTTTGGTAGTCACGACTTGGGGAACGGTGGACTATAGGGTCCAATCCTTGAGGCCCGGAGAGAATGGTCTGGAACCCCTGCCACCGTACACGTGCGGGGCTGCCAGGACCTCAGCAGGGGCCGGTACACGTGCGGGGCTGCCAGGACCTCAGCAGGGGCCGTGAGGGTGGGGATGAGAGGAGAAACACAGCAACACCAGAGCCTCGGGAACTTGATCTGGAAAAGAAGAACAAAAGGTGAGCTGAGATGTTCTTTCAAGATTTTGACTTTAACTGTTGGGTAGATCGTCATGCCATTAGAAAAGACAGGAAATAACAGAAAGCCCTAAACCAAGGCTGAACAAATCTGATGTACACTAATATCCAGAACCCCACTGCTGGGTGAAGCTTGACGTGTGTGCAGGGGTGCGTGCCCACAAGGACGCAGCTCAGGGGCTTTCCCCGTCAACACAAACAGGCCTTTCCTGCCTCGGGTTTTTGCTCTTGTTCCATGCCAAGGCTGGATGGCTGCTTCCATCTGCTGGTCTGGGATCCCGACACGCCTTTTCAGCAAATATCCCTCTTACCTGTATCTCAGACTCTGGTTGAAATCCTTCATTGACAAAAATACACAAACCCTGCTCCTTCTTCCCACTTCCCTAGGAGGACAGCCAGGATCCACTCAAGAAATCCAATAGTTGGATATTGACCTTAGTCCAGAAAAAAATTCCCCAAACTTGGTATACTTCTTACCTGGTCTTAGATTGCCAGGCGCCTTTCTTAGAGGCCAGGTGTATAACAAGAATATGATGCACATTTTTCAAATTCTCGCCCTAGATGTGTTCATCACACTGGCATTGAGCCAAGAAAAGATATATTTTAGAAATAACCTTAAAGGCCACAGTAGAATGACCTCAGACTTTAAAATAATGAAATGAGTATCACAAAAAAAAAAAATTGGTTTCATTTAATAACAAAAGAATCAAGCCATCTATATAGGATTTTTTTTTTTTTTTTTTTGGAGACAGGTTCTGACTCTGTCACCCTGGTGAGAGTGCCATGGTGTCATGGCTTACTGTAACCACAAACTCTTGGGCTCAAGTGATCCTCTTGCCTCAGCTTCCCAAGAAGCTGGAACTAAAGCACCTGCCACAATGCCCGGCTATTTCTTATTTTTTTAAGAGAAGGGGTCTTGCTCCTGCTCAAGCTGGTCTCGAACTTGTGAGCTTAGGCCTCCCAAAATGCTGGAATTATAGGTGTGAGTCACTGCACCTTGCTTATATTTTAAATGACTGAATTTTTTTTTTGGCTTGGCACCTGTAGAATGGTTATGGCGCCAGCCACATGCACAGAGGCTGGCAGGTTCCAGCCCAGTCCAGGCTAGCTAAACAACATTGACAACTGCAACAAGAAAATAGCTGGGTGTTGTGGTGGGTGCCTATAGTCCCAGCTACTTGGGAGGTTGAGGTAATAGAATTGCTTATGCCCGGGAGTTGGAGGTTGCTGTGA
>NW_003852480.1:2190413-2193162 GCF_000181295.1 Otolemur garnettii
CCTCCCACAAGAGCCAGTCAGCTGTTATTTTGCGCCCTGCTCTCCAACTGCTGGAGTTTTCTTTCACACACAGCAACTGAAGAACTAGGCAAGAGCAATCAAATACATGATGAAGAAGTCATACCTGACCTCTCCGTTTTAGTCCAGAAGCTCCTTGATGTGCACTGAGGTTACGTTCCCATAAATCCATTATAAGTTGAAAATATCATGTCAGGGGCCAGGCATGGTGACTGATGCCTGTAATCCTAGCATCCTGGGAGGCCAAGATGGGTGGATTACTTGAGCTCACAGGTCCAAGACCAGCCTGAGTCAGAGTGAGACCTCACCTCTAAAATTAACTGGGCATTGTGGCGGGCACCTGTAGTCCCAACTACTAGGGAAGCTGAGGCAAGAAAATCACTTGAGCCCAAGAGTCTGAGGTTGCTATTACCTACTATGCCACAGCACTCTACCCAGGGTGACAAAGTGAGACTGTTGTCTGCATTTAACATACCTAACCTACTGAGTGTTACAGCGTGGCCTACCCCACCTTAAACATGCTCAGAGCATTCACACTGGTTTGCAGTTGGACAGAATCACCTAACAAAGCCTGTTTTACTATAAAGTGCCGAATGGCCCATGTAATGTGTTGAATACTGTGCATTGCATCAAAATTACAATGGTTTTGCACCATTTCAAAGTTGAAAAACCATACGTTGACTCATCAGAAGCCGTGGATCATCTGTACCTATCAAATAGTACTAACCTTGCCATGAAGCTGATTTCACTTGGCGTTATTTTATAAATACTACAAAGGAGTACACAGGTTTAACTTCTTCTCTGGGTCTTTCATCACTAGCCAAATGTAAGCTCCAGGAAGAAAATTCTCATTGCTTTTTTCCCCATCACTAAGAAGTTTGCCTCCTGATAGATGCCACTGTTGGCTCTGTTATCTAATCATACTTCATTAGAGTTCAATGGAGCTGTTTCCCCAGTCATGTCATTCAAGGTGACTTTATTAACTTACAGCTTTTGTAGTTTTCCCGTCCCATGATGACCATCACTAAATAACCCTTTTTATAATACATGAGCATTTTAGTTTAAGAGTCCCAAAGCAACTTAGTCCATTTTATCAAAAGCCACCAGACTCTGGAATGCCTTTAATCTATTATTTACTTAGCTTTTTTTTTTTTTTTTTTTTTTGAGATATTTAAGAGCTGGTGAATGATTCCTGGAAAATTGCTTCTGTCTGGGTCTAACCAGTGTGAGCCGTTTATGTGCACGTGTTCAGACAGCCTGACACTGAGCTCAAACTTGGGTGCTGGGAGATGAAAAGGAGATAAAAGGGATTAGTCGGGACCTAACCCGACTCTTGTTGTTGCCATAAGGGCCAATGTGCATGAATGTAGCTACACTGGTCACAATGTCACTAACAGATCTCAGCCTGGTATGATCTACCATAGTAGCTGAACCAAGAAAGCCAGGTCAAGCCTTTTACCTTTGTACCTATGTACAAACTTTGATGATGCAGATACTATTGTCCATGCTGGTCCTGTCTCAAAATCAAAGTTCCTGTACAAAGTCGCAGAAGCATTACATCATGTGACAGATGAAATTGTTCTTATTTTGTCCTCATATTTCTTGAAGTCATAGTGTGTCTCAATCCTGAAGGCAGAATTGTGACATAAAGGGAGTCAATTTCAGCATCCAGCATGCAAGCATATCAGGATGGCCTAATGCATGCTTCGGCGTGACCTTGTGGAGAGAGACAAGGTCTCTGTTATCCCCTGCCAAGTTCAGTTGCACACTTGAGTGTCTGTGTGACATAGCTAATAGTTTGCTTCACTGGTGGCAGAACCCTGAACTAAACCTCCACCTAAACCTCGAGCTTTTGCAGAGCTCGTCACAGCTTCGCCACATATTTATTTAAGGTATGTTTCTTAAGGCAGGCTAGAACCCTTTGACAGATAAAAGCTGAAGAGCATATCTTCAGTAAAGTTTCAAAGTGAGTCTATATCTTACAATGATACACGCTGCAGATTTTTAGCCACCTGTAGTCACAAAATATTTATCATCAAGTAAAACCAAAATATTTCACCAAGTGTTAAGTGTGTCTTATTCTAGTTACCAGTTAAAGCCCTTGAAACCTGAGATTTTAAAATCCCCAAGTTTGAATTCTATTCAAGACATTTTTAACATTTATGTGATTTTCTTTCTTCTCGATTATACTACAATATTAGGAGCCTGTAGACTTTCAGAAACAAATAAGGATTTATTTGAGCCACCTACTCTTCCTTGATTAGTTTCAATCTTTTTATTAACTTGCAACTCAAGGATATTCAATACATGTGATAAAAAAGAAAACTGGAATATACATATAAGAAGAATAAATTATTTTCTTTCTTTATTTTGAAGGTGTTTCTCTAGTTAATGCAGAACTAGACTCACAATAGATAATTTGCTGAGCAAAATGCCAAATGATTGATTCCCTTAAACTGTTTTTTCTACATAAGTGAATTCTAATTACTAAATTCGAAATAAATGGCTGTTTAGACTAAAGCTTATTTAGGCACATATGAGCCATTTTATCCTAAAGACAAAATTGTAGAAATTTGACCAAGATGAGTTACATGTACCAGGTGCACCTCGAAAGCTATAGATCAAACTCTTCAGGATGGTCTGAGGATAAAAACAAACATTGCATCAGTGAACCCTAGCTCTCAAATACTGTGAGAATTTAAGGCCAGAGAATCTTTTTTTTTTTTTTTTT
>NW_003852480.1:2193337-2194313 GCF_000181295.1 Otolemur garnettii
CCAAACAAGCTGCTAGCTGATGGCACTCACCTCCCAGGAAAGCCCCAGGAGCCTGCCCTATCCAAGGGCTGCTGCCGCATAGTTACAAGTGACAAAATCACTGCGGACTGTGGTGGGGTTGGATGTCAGACCCAAAGGAGGCGGAACCATACGGACGCCCATCCCCTGGGAGGGGACTGCCTGTGGTTCAACCCAGTCCTCTCTTCTCTGCTGTCTTTTTTATATGTGCCTTTGTAAGATCAACAAAAGTATGAAGCAGCCAGTAAGAGAATTTTAGATGACCTCACCTATTAGATACAATTAGCACCTAATTAGCCATGTAAAAAAAAGCAATGAGCACCTGGCAAGCCAGGGAGGTAGTCACTGCTGCTCTGTGCAGGAGAGTCACTGCTCACCATTCCAAATATTTGCCCCTATTCATTACAACTTATAATCAAAGACCTGGTCTTTTGGTACATAGACTTGGTGTATATAAAAAATACATACACATAATATATGTGCATTACGAATAATAAGATAACAAACATCTATGAAGCTATCACCCAACCTAGAAGTAAAATGTTATTTACCTCTACTCACATCTCTCCTGGCCCCGCTGCTGTCCTTTCTGTCCGGCTCAGTCCAGCTCTCTACCCACAATGTTGTATTTATCGTTCCTTTAATTTAAATAATTTTTTGTCATAAACATATGCACACACTCAAAATTAAGCATTCGCCATTTATCTACATAGCTACGTGTTACTGTATTTTACTTACTTACATGAGTGTATGTTGTATTGTGCTAATCCACCACAATTTATTAAACCATTTTACCAGTAAAAATTATCACTTTTCTTCATAGTAAAGTAACACCATGATCCATGCTGATAACAGCTTTCTTCTGATACAGAGGCACAAAATTTTCTTCTCAGAATACCTAGGAGTGAAATTGCTGTGCTGTATGGTATGCAAATGTTCTGCCTTTCAAGAAAATGCC
>NW_003852480.1:2195293-2198980 GCF_000181295.1 Otolemur garnettii
TTCCCTCTGGAGGGACGCAGTGACTGAGAAAGGTTTCAGAGGCATTTCCAGGCACTGGTAGTGTCAGGTTTTCCCGTGTGATAGTACAGACCTTCTTCTCTGTAGTGTAGTTTAATGGTGAAATGCATGGAGAGTCAGTTACTGGAACCGTAAGTGAGCTGTGATCTAATAACAAATGAGACATAAATAGGCCAACATCAGCAGAAGCAGGTGCCCCACAGTAGAGAAAGGAATGTTGTTCTTGACAGATGCAAAAATATCAACATCAGAGACCCAGAGCTATCGCTAGGCCCCGAGTATATTCCAGTTTCTGAGGCTGACATTGGTGGGACCTTCAGCAAGGTGTTGACTAAAACTGATGGTGTGAGGCATTTAAGACTCATTAACAGTTGTAAGGAGAGAGCTTTTATCATTTTACCATTAATTGTGTTGTTTCTTCTAGGTTTTCTCTAGATTAAAGATGACCCGGTGAATTTTAGTTTCCCCAGAGATTTCTGTTTTGAGTCAAAAATGGATATTGGGGTGACACTTGTAGCTCGGTGAGTAGGGCACCGGCCACATACACCAAAGCTGGCAGGTTCAAACCCAGCCCAGGTCTGCTAAACAACAGTGACAACTGCAACAACAACAACATCAAAAGATAGCGGGGCGTTGTGGCACGCACCTGTAGTCCCAGCTGCTTGGGAGGCTGAGGCAAGAGAATTGTTTAAGCACAAGAGTTTGAGGTTCCTGTGACACTGTGACACTGTGACACCATGGCACTCTATACCAAGGGCAACATAGTTAGACTCTGTCTCAAAAAAAAAAAAATGTGGTAATTATGTCCTTTTTCATATGATAAAACAATATTACATCTTGAGAATAATTAAATTTGTGTAAGGAATTATTAATATTTAGCTATAAAGAGAGTCATTAGAAAAGTTTTGAGGTTTGGCCCCTGTAGCTCAGTGACTAGAGCGCCAGCCATGTACACAGGGGCTGGCAGGTTCGAATCCAGCCCTGGCCTGCCAAACAACGACAACTACAATAAATGAAAAAAAAAAATAGCCAGACTTTGTCGCGGGCTCCTGTAGTCCCAGCTACTTGGGAGTCTGAGGCAAGAGAATTGCTTAAGCCCAAGAGTTTGAGGTTGCTGTGAGCTGTGATGCAACAGCACTCTATACCAAAGGCAACATAGTGAGACTATCTCAAAAAATAAAAAAAGTTTTGAGGTACACAAAAATACAAAAATCAAAAAATGTAAAATCCACACAGACAGAAACAAATGAAGGCCTCCCAGCAACCCTTAAGCAGAGCAAGTTTAAACTTACATGGGTAGTTGCCAGACCAAGGAGTCGGTCTGCCTGTCACCCAAGTCAATCAACAGAGAAGCGGCTGGGAGATCAAGAGTCCACTTTTATTTATAGAAAACCCAGCAATTCCAGAGAGCAGCAGGGCTATCTCCACCAAAGAACTGATCTGCCCTCCTTTTTCCTTTTGTTACTTTTTATTCTCACAGTAAAAGTAAACATCAGCACTGTTATTACTCATCACAGTCATGAGTTAAACAGTTTCCCCCTCATAGGTTACAAGGTTACACAATTTCTCCCATCTTAATGCAATTAAGATTTCTCCTATTTTTACTCTAGACTAAATTTATAGTTAGTCAGCACACAGAGTGTCCTGGATCCTTGCCCAGTACCATGGAGTACAGTTCCCCAACTTATCTATGACAGTAGGCCTTGGACGTTTATAAACAATTTCCAGATGTCAGCATGTAGGCTCACTCAGCCTTGCTAGGGCTTGACAACAGTGTCCTGCATGAAATGGCTCTTCAGGTTAACAGTGGCTGGTAACGGGGTGAATCAGAAAAGATGCTGTTAACTATGTTCCTAGGATGCGAAATAATGGACCATAACACAGTCTGTCTTAAAACTTTCATAGTGACCTGCATATTAACTCCACTCTAACAGACTGCAGTACAAAAGCAGCCATAGACAATATGTTAAGAAATGATTGTAGCTGAATTCAACTGTAGCAGGCCAGGTTTATCTAACCGGCCAAGGCAACAAAGGGCAGAAAGAGAGTAAGATGGTAATTACACCTTAAATATCTCAGTATTGCATTAACTGTTAAATAGAGGAATGTTCCAATTAAAATTTTTTCTCTGTTCGAAGGAAAACACACTAGAACTGAGACTGGATCAAGAGTAATTGAGAAATAGTGTATGATTATTTAGATGGGAAAGTTTAAATGTGTTTTTATAATCCATAGATTCTAATTTATTTTCACTGAGTCAAACTAACATAATTAGTATTGTACAGAAGAGTTATCAACACGGATGCTTATGCCAAAAAAGCTCCCCCTTCTCTTATTTCCTTTTTGTGAGGTATTACATAGTAAATATTTGATTTAAGTAAGAAAATTAGGTACTCGAGATGAAAAGAATAAAGCTTTGTATTGTGTCTCCTTTCTGAGAAACCAGGTGTGAGGCAGAATCAATAAAATAAAAATAAAATATGGACAATGAAAATCTTAATACTATTGTTATTATTAAATACACATTTGAATCCCTCCCTTTCTTAGGTATTATCATTAGATTTTAAATACCTGTATACAAATGGCATAAATTGTACTTGGCAATATTTGACAATTAAAGGGAATTGTGTGAGAATATATTCCTCAGTTCATAACACATAAGAAAAAGTGAGTATTTCCTCTATGAACAAAAGAAGCTACTGTTTGATGTAAGAAAAAGAATATAGCTCATTTTATTTTCTTCCTCTATATTTAATGAATGAAAATTAGTCAAATAGTAAAAAGAGAAAACAACTGTTGAACAAAATTATTCATCATGATAAAATTCCTATAATTATTTTTTTCCAAGAATAGGATTTATTTCCATATTATTGTCCGCATATTTATGTAAAGCTTATTATATTTTACTTTATAAGATTGTTTGCAAAATGAATTGTTTTCTACTTAAGCCAAATGCTCATTTATGATCTTCCTCCCATACCTCCCCAGGTCTGTTCTATAGTGGTACATACAAGAAATTTCCATTGCCACAGAGAGCTCCCTTTAGCCCCACTATGGTCAATCCCCTCCCACCCCCTCCAAACTCTGGTAACTACTGAATTGCTGTCAGTCATTATAGTACTGCCTTTTCCAAAATGTCACATAAATAAAATGATAGTATATGTCGTCTTCTCTGCTGTTTTTCACTTAGCAGAATATTTTTGAGATTCATACTGATACCGCACAAAGAGGGTCTGGCTACCTGTCACTGTCAGCCAATACACAGAGACGGGGATAGGTCCACCAAACTTCCGTTTGTCAGAAGGCCAGCAATTCTGGAAAACAGTGGGAGCAGCCTCCCCAAGACTGTTTTGTTCTTCCATTTCCAAAATCACAGTTTTATATATGAAAACTCAAAGTAAAAACCATGTTAACATTTATCTTAAACAACAATAATCAGCATAACCCATGGCCCATAATAAACAATAATCAGCATAATCCATGACCCAAAACAACATTCCAATTCAAAAGTTAAATTCCTAAATCCATGAATGGCAAGTCAATTTTTAGTTCTCTAAGTGTTCTCCAGACGTCTTTCCAAAAGGAACATATTAGTTTGCATTCCCACCAGCAGTGTATAAGTGTTCCCTTTTCTCCACATCCATGCCAGCAACTCTGGTTTTGAGATTT
>NW_003852480.1:2199376-2200746 GCF_000181295.1 Otolemur garnettii
TTCTAGTATTTTTATGGTTTCATGTCTTAAGTTTAAGTCCTTAATCCAGTGAGAATCTATCTTAGTTAATGGTGCAAGGTGTGGATTCAGTTTCAGTCTTCTACAAGTTGAAAGCCAGTTCGCCCAGCACCATTTGTTAAATATACCGAGAAGATCAAAAATCACATTACAATAAAGATATTTGTATCAGAATGTTTATTGAAGCCCAATTCATAATTGCCAGGTCATGGAAAAAGCCCAAGTGCCTGTCTATCCACGAATGGATCAATAAACTGTGGTATATGTACACCATGGAATACTATGCAGCCCTAAAGAAAAATGAAGACTTTACCTCCTTCATGTTTACATGGATGGAACTGGAAAATGTTCTTCTTAGCCAAGTATTACAAGAATGGAAGAAAAAGTATCCAATGTACACAGCCCTATTATGAAACTTACTTATAGTTCTCTAATGAAGGCTACAACCTAATTCTAGCCCAGGAATATGGGGAGGGGTTGGGGGAGGGGAGGGAAGAAGGGCAGATGGGTAGAGGGAGGGTGACTGGAAAGATCATCTATATGGTCTGTCTAACAAGGGTACAAGTGAATTTTTCTAGAACTAGAGTATGAATGTTTTAACACAATAACTAAGTAAATGACACAAAGTCTATGTTAACCAGTTTGATGAGGATATTTCAAATTATATGTGAAAACACTACACTGTACCCCATGTTTGCATTAATGTACACAGCTATCATTTAATAAAAAAAAAAAAAAAGAATAAATAAGATTCTATCCTTGAGAATCTTACAAGTTCAATGGGAAAAAAAATTCCTAAATCCATCCTCCTAAATGACTCAAGATGGGCTTCTTTAGGGTGGGAGCTAAATTTACAAAACACTAAGAATGGGAGGGGAGGCAGGAGGTAAGGCCACCAAGGACCTAAACTGACCAGACCAGCTGTGTCATGTCTGCTCTAGCTGGACTGGCTCCATCTTACTCTCACTACCTGTGCTTTCAATACAAGTTATAGGATGTATCAATAGTTTGTCCTTTTGTTTGTTTGTTTGGTTTTGGTTTTGGTTTTGGTTTTCGAGACAGAGTCTCAAGCTGTCGCCCTGGGTAGAGTGCCATGGCATCACAGCCTCTCAGGTAGCTGGGACTACAGGCACCCACTACAACACCTGGCTGGTGGATTCAAACCCCGCCTGTGCCAGCTAAACAACACTGATAACTGTAAAAAAAGAGCCGGGTGTTGTTGATACTGGACTTTCAGGTTCTTGGTCTCAGTGATTTGAAGAATAAATTCGCAGACCACAGATCAGTGGCAAGACAGAATTTATTTACAGAAAAGAATACAGAAACACTAAAGTGCCTCATAGGGAGAGAAC
>NW_003852480.1:2201085-2216917 GCF_000181295.1 Otolemur garnettii
GAATGAATGTACTAATGAATGGACACTGTCCCTTCCGCTGGGGCAAGGTGAATGAATGTACTAATGAACGGACATAGTTCATTCACAGAATTGAGGCCTAAGAAACTTACACAAAATTGACCTAGGCATAGGAAATGGCGGTTCGGTATTCAGTCATAAGTGCAAAAAGACACCAAGGTGCCCTGTCTCCCCAGCAGTTGTCTGGTCCCTTTGGCCACTGGAGCCTCTGGTGGGGGAGGGAGGCCCCCTCCCCCTTGCCTATGCGCCAGCCCCCTGGTTCCTCTGTCGGCTGCCACTGCACCAACACCACCAGGCAGAGGCTGGGGGTCCTCCAGCCCAGCTCGGCTGAACTGGCTGGGGCGCCACCTGTCCTGTATCATTGTGACAGGCGCCTGTAGTCCCAGGCACTTGGGAGGCTGAGGCAAGAGAATCGCTTAAGCCCAAGAGCTTGAAATTGCTGTAGCGGGGACTACAGGTGCCCGCCACAACACCGGGCTGTTTTTTTGTTGCAGTTGTCAGTTGTTTAGTGGGCCCAGGTCGGGTTCAGATTTGAACTGGCCAGCCTGGGACTATGTGGCCAACACCCTACCCACTGAGCTACAGACACCACCAATAGTTTGTCCTTTTTATATATTGCATTTGTTCATTCATTCACTAGTAGTTAGACATTAGGTAGTTTGCAACTGGGAGAGAATGTGAGTAATAAGAATAAAGCAGCTATGAACATTCGCATACAAGTGTTGGTGAGCACTTAAGTAAATACCCAGGAGGGGGTTTGTTGGGTCATATGGTACATATATCTTAAATTTTATAAGAAACTGCCAAAATATGTTGCAAAGTGGCTGCACTATTTTGCAATGCCATCAGCCACATTTAAGAGTTTCCATTTTTTCACATAATCCCTAAAACTTAGAATTGCTGGCTTTTTGATTTTTGCCATGTTACTGGGTGTAAGTATCTCATCGTGGCTGAATGTGCATGTTACTAGTAGCTAATGATATTGGCATCTTTTCATGTGATTTCTTTTTCATTTGTATATCTGCTTTGATAAAATCAATTTTCATATCTCTTACCCATTTTTTTAGTTGGTTTTTTTGGCTTCGTATTAATAAGTTGTATGAGTTGTTTATATATTCCGATCAAAGAAGTTTATATAGATATTGCAAATATAATACTTATTTTAAATTCTATTTCTCCCAGGCCCCACAGTTTGACTTTCTTTTCTTAGCCATGTCTTGAAGTCCCCCCTCTGGTACTTTGCTCATTCTTTCATACATTCAGCAAATGTGTGTTTGGTGCCTACTGTATACTGTAGTACAATGAACAAATTTTCAAAATCCTTTCTCTGTTTCCATTAAAAAGATGACATTGAGTTAACCGTCCAACATTGTTTCCCTGGAAATAAGAAAACACCAGTTTTGTGACTAATCAGCATTACTTATGGAAAAATGGTGCCTGATTGGAAACAGTATTGGCACTGGGAGGACAGGACTGACCCATAAATACCTGGTGGGAAGCCACAGCCTCAGGGGTTCCCTGAAGGTATGGATCTTGCAGGGAGTGTTTCGTTTGTTTGTTTGTTTGTCTTTTATGGATGACTAGAAGATCCTCTTGTGGTACCCCCTATGACCTGAAAAGATAGAGTGGGACTCCCATTTAGATTAATTAATTGGTAATTTATTTTACCTGCCGCAGGGGCTGCTGCTCTGAGAGACAGTCAGCCACGAAGTAGGGGGGTGAGTTGTCTTTTATAGTTTTTTGCAAGCATATTATAGAAGCGAAATGTGGCTGGTTGGGGGGTTACAGCTTGGGTAGTCATGGATACAGCAATGGTTACAGTCACGTAACAATGATTAACACAGTCTTGGTTGACAATGGATATATCTCAAATTACAATAGTTATAGTTAGGTAACCATGATTAATACAGCCTTGGTGGATTTCCACCATTGTTCATGCTTGGGGGGGGAGAGGTTTGTGCTTCCTTATTCTGAAGTCTGTTCTTGGCAACCCTAGGGGGAAGGAGGGAGCTCGGCCACCCTGGGGGGAGGAGGGACTTGCCTTGTTCCCAGAGTTGATTCTGGGGGGAGGGAGGAAGAGGGAAATGGGCTGGGAAGTATGTCACAACACTCTCACAGGTTGAATACAACAACTATGAAGGGGCATCGGCCTTGTAAGCCAGGGCACCTGCACCCACCAATGTTGTCTCTTTTCCTAAACCAGAGCTGGTCCTTGAAGACTAGAGAAGAGGATTCTGGACTCCATCCATTGGCACTCCTGCTGCTGCTGTTCTGCCATCATCTCCTACCTGTGTCCCGCAAAGCTGAATGGGTCTGGTGCCAGGGTGGCTTATTTGCTCCCCTGAGTATAATTAGCTAGCTGAACCCAAGACCACAATGCTGGGCAGCAGGGTGAGCAATTCATGACATCGTCTGTGGAAAGGCGCATGGCCAAAACAAAGACCCTGCTTTGGTCTCAGGCACCAGACGTCCTAGGGGAAGAGGCAGACAATAAATAGATTTAAAACCATGTCAGGTGGTAGTGCTGGGCTGAAAATCAGGTGGCGGGGGGAGGAAGGAAAGGTCGGTGAGGAGAAGTTGACACTATATATTTTTAACCACTATTTTAATTAAATCATTACTGTATACATTAATGCGTTTATGGGATACAATGTGCTGATTTTATATACAATTTGGAATGCTTACATCAAACTGATTAACATAACCTTCCCCCGACTTCTTTGTTGTGTTAAGACATTCACACTCTACTCTTCACAGTTTTGACGTGTACCCGTGCATTGTGCACATTAGGTGAGGTCCCACCAAATACCCTCCTTCCTCCCAGCCTCCCACTGCCCCTCCCCTTTCCCTCCTCTTCCCTCCTTCTTTTTGGACTATAGTTGTGTTCTATCTTCATAAGAAAGTGTGGATGATTATATATTGGTTTCATAATAGTATTGAGTACACCGGATAATTTTTCTTCCATTTTTTTTTTTTTTTCGGTTTTTGGCTGGGGCTGGGTTTGAACCTGCCACCTCCAGCATATGGGGCCAGTGCCATACTCCTTAAGCCACAGGCAACACCCTTTTTCTTCCATTCTTGAGATACTTTACTAAGAAGAATATGTTCCAGCTCCATTCAGGTAAACATAAAAGATGTAAAGTTTCCATCTTTTTATGGCTGGATAGTATTCTATGGTGTACATATACCATAATTTGTTAATACATACATGGGTCAATGGGCACTTGGGCTGCTTCCGTGACTTGGCTATTATAAATCAGGCTGTAAGAAACATTCTGGCATGAATATCTTGATTGTAAAATTATTTTTTGTCTTATGGGCATATACCTAGTAGAGGAATTGCAGGATTGAATGACAGGTCTACTTTTAGTTCCCTAAGACTTCTCCAAAGTTCTCTCCAAAAAGTACATATTAGCTGGCATTCCCACCAGCATGCAGAAGTGTTCCCTTCTCTCTGCATCCACACCAGCATCTGTAGTTTTGCGATTTTGTGATGGAGGTTAATCCTACTGGAGTTAGTGATATCTCAAAGTGGTTTTGATTCTCATTTCTCTGATTATTACAGATGATGAGCATTTTTTTATGCATTTATAGGCCATGTGCCTGTCTTCCTCAAAGAAGCTTCTGTTCAAGTCTCTTGCCCACATAGAAATAGGGTTACTTGTTCATTTCTTATCAAGTAGTTTGAGTTCTCTGTGGATTCTAGTTACCAGACCTTTGTCAGAAACATAACAAATACCTTCTCCCATTCTGAGGCTGTCTGCTTGCTTTAATTACTGTGTTCTTGGCAGTGCAGAAGCTTTTTAGTTTGATCAGATCCCAGTAATATATTTTTGGTGACACTTAATATAGAGTGTTCAGTGAGGACTCTGTGACAAAACCAAATTTGAGCAGAGATTTCAAAGAAGTGAGGCTGCAATCCAGGCAGAAGAAACAGCAAGTGCAGTGGGCTGTTGCAGAAATGTGCTCAGTGTGTCCAACAAACAAGGAGGCCAGTGTGAAAGAACAAGAAGGCAGAGAAATGGGGTCAGGAAGCTGGTGGGAACCCACATCGTACAGCACCGTGGAAGTCATTTGAAATGGATGGGGCCAGGTGATGACTGGCTCTTAGCCTCCATCCTGAAGCATCACAGCCTGAGGAACTGTAGACAATTAGCAAGCCACAAACCCACAAGTCACAAAAACAACCTTTTATTCCAAAGCAGAAAGTACATCCTGGAGAAGGGACAGCTTGCTCTCTTTACAAGTGGAGGCGCCCTGAGGAATACAGGTTTGTTCTTTGTATTTTCCTAGATGGACAGGCTATGCTTTTGGAGCGCAGACCACTCCCTGCATCACGGTTTCCCATAACCCTTTCTGAAAACCCTCTGGGAGTGGTGGGAGCTGTGTGAAACCACAGTGCTGCAATGTAGACAAAATTATAATGTGGCCACACCATGCCGTTACTCTCCAGTTCTGGGTCACCCTTCTATTACTAATGTGTATGTTCTGTGCCAGGGAAAGTCCCTGGACCACAACTTCCCATTACTGTGGTTAATCACTCCTTTTCTCATTGTTTGATCCCATGGAGTCATTTGTTTAATCTTGCTCAGTCGGCCATTGCTGGGCAGGGGAAACTCCACCCTAGACCCCCCTCCTTGCTGAGCCGTCCTCCTTCCCTAGGTGCACCCAAACAATGGGCAGCCTTGGAGTCCTGAGCAGGGGGTGTGACTGGAGCCCGTGCAGACAACGGTCTGTGAGATCAAGGGCGGAAGTAGGAAAACCAGTTAAGTTACTGCAATAATCCAAATGGGAGATGGTGGAAAACACCAGACTGCTGCACTGGACGTGAGGTGACGTGGTCAGAACCGGGCTCTGTTTTCGGGGCTTTTGTTTCTGAGCTGAACTTTTTGGTATGAGAAGGAAAAGAAGAGTCAAGTTTGAGTCTAAGTCTTATGGTTTGAACTTCCAGATGGACAAGTTGCTACAAGTTGGAATGGTGAAAATTGGAAAGGGATTTTTGAGGGGTGGGGAGGTAGTCTAAGTCATGTTTGCACATGTTCATTTTTAAATGCCCATTAAATATCTAACTATAGACATTGTATGGAGTTGTATGGACATAGTTCGTGTAAGATGCTCTGGAGAGTTTCAGAATAAAGATGTAAATTTGGGAGTCTTCATGATATACATGGTATTTGAAGCTGAGGAAGGAGTTCAGGGACTGAACTCAGATCCTCAGTAACGGTTTGAGAAAATGAAGCATAACAATGGACATGGATTTTAAAATATATCGGGCTTTAATTCTTCTTAAGAAGTTTGTGATTTGCCCGTGAAATGTCACAACACAGAAGGCTCCATAAAAAGCAAATGCGTTGCACACAGGTGGACTTTGCCTGGCACTGAGCAACTAACACAAAGATAACTCCAAAATTGCAAGATTGGACAAGAATCTTAGAAAATACTTTTCCTCAATTTGCTTCAAAGTATTGAAAAAAAAATCAGTCTTCATTCTAGAATGCTTACATTTAGTGAGAATAAGATGGAGTCTGTCAGGCTGGGGCAGACAGACACAGCTGGTCTGGTCTGCCTGGGTCCTGCCTGACCTTCACCCACTGGCTCTCGTTCTTACATTTTGTAAATTTAGCTCCACCCTAAAGATGCCCGTCTTGAGTAGTGTAGGTGGATTGATTTAGGAGACTAAATTTTGAATTGCAGTGTTGTTTTGATCATGGGTTATATTGTTTACTAGGGATCATGGATTCTGCCGATTATTGTTTAAGATAAGGGTTAACATGGTCCTCACTTGGAAATTAAATGTATAAAACTGCAATTTTGGAAATGAAAACACAGGACTATCTTGGAGAGGCTATTCTCACTGGCCTGAGAGTAATATTGATGCTGACAGTGACTGGTAGCTGGACCCTTTCATCCAGTAACAATTATACTCTACATAAAAACGAACTGTTATTCAACACAAAACATTGTACTCAATTTTTCTTGTCTCCATCATCTGTTATGAAACAAAAACAGCGTGTATAAGTGTCACAGGGTCACTATGGCCAACATGATTTGATTTGTATTCTTAATTTTAAAAAAATCTGTTTATACAGATAATATATTTGGAGTCAAGCAGAGCAAGGTTAAAGTCCCCCAATTATACAGAGAAAAAGCTTCCAGTATTTGCCTGAGTATCAGGGTACTGAGGGTCAGGGAATCAAGGACTAACTTATTACTGTCCCCCATTCCCTTTGTGCTCATTGTACATATTTTGTCTTTTTAGGAAAAATGCTATTTGGTAAAATATAAAGTTCAGTTAAATCAAATAAAAATCGAGCGTGGGATCTTAACCAGACTGGAAATATTGATGTCATCAATTACTAACAAGCCGAGACATCCCACTGACTTCTACCACCAGCGTTAACGTCCCTGCTTTAGCTTCTACCAACCAATTTTTTCTTTCCCTTCTTTAAATTCCCCCCTTTAAGACAACTTTGCCTTTATCACTTTATATAACTAGATTAGAAGAACATAAACATTTGAAAGATTGAGATTTCATACCACATGCAGTTCAAAATAAAAAATGACACTAAGCAAAGTGTGTATAGATTAGTTTAAAAAAAAAAACTACTAGTATGGGCACATTTATAGTTTCTTTCTAGATTGCCAGATTATTCTTTGGGGGATTGTGGTTTGGACAATGGCTTAAGCACCTGCTTAGTTGCCTGATACACAGGCCAAATCTGTCCCAAAGAATGCATTACAGAGTCATTATTTAAGGTTATTAATCTGTTTTTGCATCTTTTCTCTGTGCATCTTTTCTAAAAGTCTGTATACTCAGACATTCTCCTGTTCCTCGCCCTATCAGAGAGCAACAGGACAGTTCATATCATCTGTGCTGTGTGACAACAGCTATCTGCCAACCAAAATGTATGGCACAGGGCATTAAAAGTGAGCAAAATATTTCACATATCTGCAGGATAGCTGATAAACTAGCTTATCTTCACAACTTATTACATTATTGAATGATTTACAGTAAAAACTTTAAGTAGTACTGAATAATGATATATGTATAATCATTCAGGAATCCTGATATTAATCATCCCGAAGTTTAAGACTTGGGCAGGCTTCGTCCTTCTCCCCTTGGCTAGAATGCCAAACATCGCTGCATTAGATTTCTTTTTTTTTCTCCCTCCAATGTTTTAAGCTGATTATTTTAGAATGTCCTTGCTGACTGATATTCATGCCTCTTTCTTCTGTAAGACGTTTTGGCTACATTATGCTGAAATTGGATAACGGGGGTTCTACAGAACTGAGACATTACAGAAATCTGATTGTGACACAGTGACGTTAGCTGTGTTGTTCTCTTCTGGGAAGTATTTCCCTTGTCCTACTCCCACCCCCAGATGTCTGTGTTTGGATGATGTTATGGAAAGGGATGTTTTAAGTTTTGAAGGTTATAAAATCTTTAGGAAAGCCTCTTTCTCTTTCTCTATGACTCAGAATTGGACTAGGACTTGGCCAGACTCCCATGACAAGGGACTTTCGTGAGAAAAAGAAAATCTTTTAGTATATGTCCATTAAAGTCTGTATTATTTTTCTAAGTTGCTCGGAAACTCAAAAAGAGCCATTGCTACATGTTGGGTAGATTCTGGTTGTCATAATAGGAACTGTCTTTGAATTTTTTCTGTCAGATTTGACCAGTTTTTTTTTTTTCTAAGACCCAGAAACAAAGCCTGATCCAGGCTCCTTGGCCTCTCTGATATCACTTGTTATCCAAAATACAAAGGGAACATTTTTGTCTTCATGAAAAAACATATATCTAAGTAGAGCCTTTTAAAACTAAAACTAGAACTGTTCTTCTTTGTTTTTATCATTTTATTTTTTTGAGACACAGTCTCATTTTGTCACCCTTGGTAGAGTGCTATGACATCATAGCTCACATCAACCTCAAACTCTTTGGCTTAAACAATTTTCTTGCCTCAGCCTCCCGAGTAGCTGGGATTACAGGTGCCTACCACAACTCTTGGCTATTTTTAGAGACAAGGTCTTGCTCTGGCTCAGGCTGGTCTCGAACTGGTGAGCTCAGGCAATCCACCTGCCTCGGCCTCCCAGAGTGCAGGGATTATAGGTGTGAACTTGGCTAGAAATATTCTTTAATTAGAAATCAAATTTAGGCCAGGTGCAGTGGCTCACACCTGTAATCTTAGCATTCTGGGAGGCTGAGGCGGGTAGATAGCTTGAGCTCATGAGTTCTAGACCAGCCTGGGCAAAAGCAAGACCCCATCTCTACTAAAAATAGAAAAACCGAGGCAAGAGAATCTCTTGAGCCCAAGAGTTGGAGGTTGCTGTGAACTATGATGCCATAGCACTCTACCCGGGGTGACAGTTTAAGACTCTGTCTCAAAAAAAAAAAATCAAATTTGGTGACTCTGTAACATTTACACAAAAGGGAAGGGGTTTCCTGTAACTGGCTTTTTATCATGTAAGATGTGTAACTCTAATTTACTCCCCTATAATTCAGCAAACAACATATTTATTTACATAAAAGACAATTCTAATATTCTTTATCTTAAATCAGCTTTATTAAGGTATTTAAAGTGCCCAATTGGATATGTTTTAACATATTTATACACTCAAGAAGCCAAAAGAACATAAAAAATACATCGCTCACGGCTGAAAGGTTCCTGGTCCCCACTGGTCTTCCCACCCTCTCATTCCACTCCAGTGCCCTTTCCTCTGTTCTTAGGCCACCAATGATCTATTTTTCTGTGATAAGTCAGTTTGCACATACTAGAATCTACATAAATAGAATTATACAATATGTATCTTTTTTGGTCTGGAATCGTTCACTCAAAACTATGATCTTTAGATTCGTCCACTTGTTACCTGTGCCAATTGTTTTTGCTTTTTATTCCTGAGTGTTATTTTATTGTATGAATATGCTTAAATTTATTTATTCATTCACCTGTTAATAAACATTTGGGCTGCTTCTGGGCTTTGGCTATTGCAAATAAAGCTACTATGAGTATTCATGTTCAACTATTTATGGACAAACACTTCTATTACTCTTGGCTAAATCCCTGAGAAGGAAATGCTAGGTTATAAGGTAGGTGTATATTTAAAAGCTTAAGAAACTGCCAAACCCTTTTTCTATGTGGCTGTATCATTTTTCATTCCCACCGGAAGTTTACGAGAATTCCAGTGGTCCCACATCCTTGCCAGTACATGACATGCTCTTTTTTCTTACAGCAATTCCAGTGTTTATGTGGTGGCATCTCGATGTGGTTTTAATAAACATGATGCTGAGCATCTTTTCGTATATGTACTTGTTATCCACAAATCTTTAATAAAGTGTCTATTAAATCATTTGCCCATATATATTGGAACACTTGCTTTCTTATTATTCAGCATGGAGCATTTTAAAATACATTCTAAACAAAAGTACTTGATCAGATATGGGTTTGGTAAATATTTTTTATAGTCTATGGCTCATTTTTCATTCTCTCATCAGTGTCTTTTAGAGATCAAAAGTTCTTAATTTGGTGAAATCCAATTTATCAATCTATTCTTTCATGGATGCTGCTTTCTGTGTAATATTTAAGAAATCTTTGGTCATGAAATCTTTGGTTTCATATCTAAGAAATCTGAAATTACAAAATTTCTCCCTGGAAATGTTATAGATTTAGGTTTTACATGTAGGTTTATGACCCATTTTGAGTTGACTTTTGTATATTGTGCCAGGTATGGATAAAAGTTTGTTCTTTGCACATAATATCCAATTGTTCCAGTACCATTGGTTGAAAAGACTATTCTTTCTCCACTGAAATTGCCTTGGCACCTTTGTCAAAACTCAAGCATGCATTTGTGAGTCTATTTCTTGATTCTATGTTATGTTTCATTGATAAATCTCTCTTTTACACTTTTACTAAAGTGTCTTAATTACTATAAATTTATGAGAAGTCTTGAAACCAACTGGATTTTCTTCCAACATTTGTATGCCTGATTGGCATGCCTGATCTATTATACATCTTTAGTATTTCAACATGAATTTTAGAATCAACTTCTCAATTTCTAAAAATATATGCTGAGCTTTTGATTGAAATTCCCTTGATTTTCTAGATCATCTGGGAGAGAAATGACATCTTTACAATATAAGTCTCTGATCCATGAACATGGTATATCTCGCCATTTATTCAGAACTTCTTTTTAATTTTCCTCAGCAATGCTTTGTATTTCCAATGCCACTGCAGTGCATGGAACCCGGCAGCAACTGTGTTAACTTTTGTTGAACTGAAGTAATATAAACCTAACAAATGAGAAAGCCAAACCTTATCTTCAACTTTAATAAAAGCATCCAATATACATTAATCCTGCTAAAATTATTCCAGTTTCTCTTTCCTTGGAGAAGAAAGTATAAAATTAGCATTCCTATATATAAATCTCATTGTTAATTCCCCCTTTTTGTATTTTGACAAAAGGATCAAAATCTGTATTCACATTCTCACACTTTCCTTTTTCTTTATCCCACATCATTTCTACTTTGTAAATAATTCAACTACTTATTTTCAGACTGCATTATTCATTTGATTCATGAAGCAAAGCCTAATTCATTAGCTTTGGCACTACTTGTTATGAACACAAAACAGAGGAATTTGGAGAAAAATATATCCAAAATATTTTTAATTTAGCATAAAAACCTTAAGCGGTGAATTCTGAATTGGAAATCAGATGAAAGAAATAAAATACTGCAGGGTAGACATGTGCCCCCATGACTTCGTGATGGGAAGGGTTAAATTGAGGATTAAAATGCAAAGATAAGAACACATCATCTAAAATATTTAGTTTTATATCCCATACTATGTTTCAACCAAGAAATGTGCTATAGTATATTTTAATCAAAGTAGCATAATAGAAAGCAGAAACAGACAAAAAGAAGCTATTAAATTATAGTCAAGTTTATTTATTTTAAGCCTATCAAGTGAAAATAAATCTAGTTTTATAAACAGTTTTGTTCTTTCTGTTCCTTTAATTTGAAAAAGTTTACTCTTAAATTTTGTTGTTTTTCTTTACTCAGTCTCAGCTGTCTTGTTGAAGGGCGATTCTTATGAAATAGACCCTTGAGCCAACTTGAGCTTATGGGAATTCCTGCTGGGATTGGAGAATTTTACTGTTATGTGATAACATAACAGAAGAGAAAGTTTTCAACAAGTCTGTTTAAAATATTTGATGGTCAATACAGTTAACTCTAAAATGATATCACTGTCTAGAATCAAAAACGGCACTTAACTTTATATGGCTAATAATTTAACTCCTTTTCCAAAACCACCACCTGAGTGTCAAGGCTCAGTTACCAGCCCAGCTATCATCAGCTAGTCTACTTATTCAAGGAAGAAAGAAAGATAATTTAATATTTTATTTAGCCTTAAAAGAATGAGTAAATGATAGTTTTACATGTAGAAAAAATTAAAACAACTCCATCTCAGAGCATGACCCCAGATCATCTTTAACAGAATTACCTGATACACAGGCTTTTGAATCTGCATTTCTAACAAGCTCCCCAAGTGATTACAATGTGCGTTATAATTTAAGGATCATTGTTCTAGAGATTTTTGCTTCAGTCATTAGCAAATAGAAAAGTACAAGATACTTCTGTATACAAAAGCATTGTTAATTCTCCCTTTTTGTATTCTGACAAACAATATTCTCCTTCTCACACATTCCTTTTATTGTACGCAACGCACATAAGCAAAAAGGGGGGATAAATCGTGTAGCCTACTATCAAAAGGGGTCACTGAGAACATGGAATTTAAGCTAAAACTTGGAAAGGAAAATGTTCCCTTTAGCTGTCAGAAGTTAGAGAAGACGCACAAGCCTATTACAGGAAATGTATGGGAAGAGAATGGCCAGAGTCTTAATAGGATAGAGGTTGGGTGACTGTATCAGCTAACACTGGATCAGTGATGTGAAATCGTATAGATCATGTAAGCATGGCAGGGGAGTTTAGCTTTGATTTGGAATTTATGTTTTTAAATTTGATGGTGTCACAGCCTCTCCCTCTTTCTTCAGCCCACCTAAATTCACCTGCCGCTGTGGTACATAATGCCTGGGGAGCTGACTTCCCTAAAGGTACAGAAGAGAGACAGACCCTTGAAGTGGGAAGTCAGCTTCCTTATTGAACCTAAAGTTCTGGAATCCAAGTGTTAAGACCACAAGGCATGCTCAAACAGTAGGGCATAAGAGTCAGTAAATTAATGCCCCAACCTTCCTGTCCACCAGGGGGCAAGTTAAACAGTGTTCCACGTGATTTTTCTAAGTTTTCCTTACAGGATGGAACCTCATTCACACACAGCAATAACCCACACATTAACACATATTTTGGGGAGACTTTTCTTCCTCTCCCCTCTTTCTCAATTTACCAGTGAGAGTTTCGCAAAAGACTTGTCTTTTAGGGGAATCCAAACTAAGCAATGTACTAATACAAAACCAAGAACACTAATCGAAAATATATCCAAGAAATCTTACTGGTCACATAATTAAATCAGTTCTCCAAGGTATCCAACATATACTTCACAATTTATTTCTTCACTTCTTTATCACTCAAAGGATGTATTATTACTTGTGGAATCAAAATTGCCATGTTCATTACTAGCTCCAGAAGTTTATTAGTGGCCCCAGTGTATGCTTTTGTGTTTGCAAGGGCCATTATAGTCAGACAGCTCTTGGATGCCAGCCCTGATGAATGTGGTCTACTGTATGCGGTCAGGAGAAAATACTTACATCTCTAATAGTTAAGATATCCAAGAAGAAATACACCAATAAAAGCATATTGAGGGAGCTTGGCATTTACAATCTTGCTAGATAGGGACCTTGCTGGCTGAAGAAGTGTGCTAGGGGAATGTTTAGGGCTTAGGTTGGAAAGTTAAAAAGATGAAACCATACAAAGGGACCTATCTTGGGCTGCACCCATAGCTCAAGGGGTAGGGTAGGGTGCGGGCCACATACACCGGGGCTGGCAGGTTCGAATCCAGCCCTGGCCAGCTAAAAGAACAATGACAACTGCAACAACAACAACAAAAAAAAAATAACTGGGCATTGTGGCGGCACCTATAGTCCCAGCTACTTGGGTGGCTGAGGCAAGAGAATCACTTAAGCCCAAGAGTTGGAGGTTGCTATAAGCTGTGATGCCACAGGACTCTACCAAGGGTGACATAATGAGACATAAAAAGAAAAAAGAAAGAAAGAAAGAAAAGAAAAGAAAGCGGGGGACCTATCTTATTAGTTTCTTTAAAATTCTATATTTAGTTCTGCAACACCAAAGCTCTCTTGGTTGGTAGTTTTATTTCCTGTCTTTAGTTGCTTTCTCTTCTTCTTGTCCACTGGCCTATTCCCTAAGTTAAGTTTATTTTAATCATAGCAGATGTTAGAAATTGGAAAAATAAATGACTTGGATAGTTGTGAGGGCAAAGAAAGCAGAATAATATTAGATACTGGTTTGCTCAAACCATCCTCTTTCCCTCTGCACTTTCCTATCCCCAAAACTCCACTTACAAAGCAAATTTCTAACTTTCAAACTAAAATATGAAAGTGTTTTGGTACTGGGAAGTAGGATTCTACTCCAGGACCAAGTTGCTGAAGATGTGGTATATTTCAAAACTTTGATAATTCAAGCCTAATTTCCTCATGTTAAGTTGAGAACATGGTGAGGATTGTCTACACAGAATGAATAATTTACACACGTGCATTTTTTTACTTTCATGTTTCATTTCAATGTCCTCCTATTATCTCTGACATTGTTCAGAGTTCTTGAAAAATCTGAATAATGTGCCATGACAAGAGCAATTCTTCCTAAATTTCATCACCTCTAATTCCTATTCCAAAGTCACTGATTTTAAAGCTTGTTTCTTGGCACTCAAAACATATCACCACCTAAATAATATGGGATGCTATACATTACCTAAAAATATTTTAAAGCAAATTAGCCAAAAATAATAAAATAACACCATGGCAATCACCACAGTTCCTCAGAGAAGTTTCAAATCCCATAAACAATAGCACAGTGCCCAGGATACCAAAAATGGATAGTGGGCATTTCTACTTAACAGCCAACATGGTGCTACCATGTGGCAGTATTGTAAACACAATTTACAAGTCACTTTGCAGACCAGCATGGAAATTGTTTGGTTTCATAAATGCTACAGATAACATACATTATTTCATAATTTTCCTGAAAATATTTCATTAATACATTATTTTATGTGGTTGGCAATTCAATGTATATGATTCAAATTTCTGTAAAATGTGGCAGCCAGAACATATTTAGAGTAACACTTCAGAAAAAATTTAAAATTACACAACATGTCTACGTTTGAAATTTTTGGTTAATAAAAAGTCTGATCTCCAGTAGCAAAATGATTAACCTGCTATAAGAGTTCTGGCAACAAGTATAATGGAACATAAAAATATACATAAAAATAAGACAATCTTACTATAATTTTAACTTTAACCAAAAATAATTACTTGTACTAAAATTTCCTGTAGTTCAAGAACTTTGATGTGTATTTTAGGTGCTAGCCAAAATATTTTAATAAGAAATTAAGCTCATTTTCACATTTCCTTAGCCCAAGGTGGCCTTTGAAATTCTGATAAATAATTTGGCAGAGGTAAAAGTAAATTTGGCTTACTTTGTAGTTGTTATCTATTTTCTCAACAACAACAACAAAAATTATCCAGAGAACATTTTAACTCTGAAAAGGATACATTTCTCTATAATTATAGTCCCTTATCTTGCTTGGCTGAGCCAGTGTGAAAAAGAAACTGCTCTGCATATATGAAGATAAGCTAAGCCCACAGACTAAAGGGGAGGTATGCTCAACAGTGATAGAAAAACTGGGTTTGAAATACTGCTCTCCATTTAGTTACATATACTGTGAAGTAATAAAATGGCTGCCAACTACCAAGATTGACTTTGCAGGCATCCTTGGTGCCACGTCTTTAAAAAGAATCACGTTCTCTTTTTCCATTTAGTTTTTAAGTAAAATGAACATTAGAAATCCAAGAACTTGAACTCCACCCTCTGTTAAAATACCAAATTATCTAAAGTGCCTGTTCTGAGCAAGGTGCAGTGAAGACTCATTGAGCAGTAGTACTGGGTGAGCCCATGGCCCTCCACCACCAGGTGGCGACCCCATACATTTACTGGCTCAAACTGGTACTGAAAGCACAAGCAAGTGGCATGAGCCGAACTCTGATTCCCATGCACAATGTCTTTCACCCAGGCCCCAGAATGCTCTTGGCACAGTACCAGATGCATAGGAAGGAAGAAGACAAAAAAGATAACAGCAGAAAAAACATTAATGGAGTGATTGGGAATATGATTCTCAGCAGGAGCAGCAACCGAGCATTTTATACTCTTTCCCAGTGTGTACTCCATGGAACACTATGCGGTCTGACAATTAAGTTCATGAACTCATCCTAGAAAAAGTGCTACACACCTCATTATGAATATCACTATGGTCACCTTCAAAGTTCTCCTCTTGGGAAGCTATGCACAGATGCCAGCTCCTTATCCACCCTCCAAAGCAATTTGGGAAATCTTTTCTGGAATGGCCACATTATATTACCCTATATCATGAATGTCATCAGAACATCTTCCTTTCAATATTTCCTTTATCTTTGGGTAAACAAAAAAGTCACTGTGGGCCAGCTCATGTGAGTAGGGAGGGTGGTTATTTGTTTACTGGCTGGAAACTCCCTCACAGACAGTGCTGTGTGAGCTGGTACATTACTGTGATGCAGGAGCCATAAATTGTTGGCCGAGATTTTCAGTTAAGATTTT
>NW_003852480.1:2217943-2226080 GCF_000181295.1 Otolemur garnettii
GTTCAGGTGTAGGAAATTTCCATCATTACAGAAAATTCATTGAACATCACTGGACCAGTGTTATACCATATACACATACGAACCCACACAGCTTCCTTCAGGAAAGAGCTCACTAAATCTCCAAAGCCTGCAAAATCTCACCATGAAATTCTAACTTTGCAGCATTCTCTCCTTCAAGCAGCCTCAGTTAAATGAACCCTAGCAACAAGCAAGTAGACACTCTTTCCTCCAAAAACAATTATAAGCCACAGGAGTATGCACATACACACACAAAAAATCCCTTTTCTCCAATTGGAAGAAAAGAGATTTATTTACCAAAGGATTCATGGTGGCTAGAACTATCCTGTTTCCTGTATCTTTGTTGTTCCAATTGTTTTTTGTTTCCTTGACTCTAATCTAATTAGTATAATTTAAGAAGTGAGATAAGCCTTTAGAAAACTGACCCATAATAATTACACCCTAAGATGATAGAGACCAGCTGGACTTCCCCCATCTTCATGATTTATCTCTTTCTTGATGACCTTCTTATTTTGTACCAAATAAGCTGATTTTAAAAGTTAATGGTCTCTTACACTTAGTGTTGTTTCTATGTATTTTTACAACCTCTCTGTCTAAATGGTTTTTATTTGCTAATATTCTCTAAAGGAGTCTGAAACAAGAAGTCAAGAATTAGAGATTCCAATGAATCTGGTCAAGTAAACCAGAATCAAAAGTCAGAGAATCAGCCAACATTTCAGACCAGTAATTCCCAATCATGGCTGCACACCAGAAGTAATTTAGAGCTATAAAAACACAAGTGCCTGGGCCCTGCCACCAGAGATACTGATCAAATTAGTTTGGGGAATCAAGATAATTTACTATCCCACTAGTTGCTTTTAACACAGTGCAGACAATGTCAAGAACCTAGAGCAAAAATGGTGGCAGACTCTATCTCATGGGCCAAATCCAGCCCAGTACCTTGTATCTGTTTGTTTACATCTTGTGTGTGGCTGCTTTCCTCACTACAATTGCAGAGTTGAGGAGTTAGAACAGAGAACATAGGACCCACAAAACCTAACATATTATATTTACTATCTTGATATTTCCTATGTCTTCCCATAATTCAGATGTTGAAACTTAATTTCCAATGCAGTAGTGTTGGGAGGTGAAGCATCTGGGAGGTGATTTGGTCATGAGGGTGGTGCTCTCATGACCAGAATTAGTGCCCTTATAAAAGAGGCCTGAGAGACCTTGTTTGTAACTTCTGCCATGTGAGGAACACCCTCGCTAGACACCAAACCTGCTGGCACCTTGATTTTGGAATTCCCAGGCTCCAGAACTGTGAGCAACAAATTTCTGTTGTTTATAAATTACTTGTTCTAAGGTATTTTGTTATACTAATAGCAGCTGGAATGTACTAAGATACCACTACAGAAGATGTCTGCCAATCTCTGCCTTGGAGTAGTGATTCTCAAAATATGATCACCAGCATACAAGTCACTTGAGCACTTGTTAGATATGGAAATTCTTAGGCCCTCCCTAGACCTAGTGAATTGGAAACCCTGGAGGTGAGACGTAGTCATCTGTAGTTTTAAGGTCCTCCAGGTGATTCCAGCACACACTAGCATGGTGATTTGGTACTCAAATTTCAGCATATATCAGATTCTAATTATACTGATGTGGGGTGAGGGCCATTTATAAAAATTAGTCGGATGATTCTAACAGGATTTCACAATTGAGAACTATCATTTTTGGATTGTCAGTTTAATTCTAAGTAACTATGGCAAAGCAAGAAAGAATATAGAATCAAAATAGCAAGGTAAAGGAAGTCAAAGATATCACTATGCTGGCATGTCCCAGGCACTATGTTAAGTGCTAAGAATGTTACTTATAATAGTTCTTGACTCTGTTAAATTGTTTGCACACTTTCTGGGTGAAGGGCACACTTAAGTACAAAAACAAATTATGTTACCAAAATGCATGTACCCATGTAATAGTCTGAAATTTAAAAATAAGAAATAAAGAATATTGTTCAGCAAAAGAAAAGAAAAGGAGTTGAGCTTACTTTCTTAGGTAGAAGCCAAAAAATAAGTACAGAGTATAAAGAGAATATTCTAAGAAAGAAAAGATATTTGAAAACACAAGAGCCCAGGGTGGGCAAACCCACAATATCGGTTGAATTTTAAGTGAGCAAGATGACTGCTAGTGGCCAGGTACAGTGGCTTACACCTGTAACTGTAGTACAGTGGAAGGTGAAGGTTGGCAGATTGTTTGAGCTCAGGAGTTCAAGATAAGCCTAAGCAAGACTGAGACCCCCATCTCTAATCAAAATAGAAAAACTGAAGCAAGAGAATCTCTTGAGTCCAAGAGTTTGAGGTTGCTGTGAGCTATGATGATGCTTTGGCACTCTATGAAGAGCAACAGAATGAGACTCTAACACACACACAAAGAAAAGTGGGTTGCTGGCTCTTCCCCTGAGATCAAAGGAAAGAGTGGATTTGTATTGCAGTGACTGTAATTTTATAAGTTAATAAGGTTCCATAATTAAAGATTATATATCTTCTCTATAAAGCAGAAGTGAGGAAATCTATTAACAATGGTGGGCTTTACTAGAGGTGAGAATTAAGGAAAAGATGAAGACTTGAGATCCTTTGTGAGACAAGAATGGAGAAGCAAGAATCCAATGTACTCAATTCTGATATGAGGACAATTAATGATCTAGCATATGGTTGGAGGAGGGTGGGAGAAGGGCAGAGCAGAAAGAGGGAAGGAAGGGGTGGGGGGGTCATGGTGTGTGACACACCTTTTGGGAGTGGAACATAATTATAAGAGGGACTTTACCTAGCAAATGGTATCAGTGTAACCTGGTTGTTTGTACCCTCGATAGATCCCCAACAGTAAAAACAAAAAAAGAAAAAGAAATACTTTGTGAAAGAATGATAACAAGAACCTTGATTGTCATGGAGTGTTGAGGGTCCACCTTAGGTTGTCAGTCATGAATCAATAATGGCAGCATTCTGGATACTTGACCTTGTTACTGACCACTGGCACACCAAGTTTGTTCCTGCCTTAAAACTCTTCCACTGACTGTTTCCCATCCCTACAGTGTTCTGTTGACCTTCTCCTGGCTGACTCCACCTTGGAATTCACATCTTAGCTCAAAATGTCACTTCCCCTGAGAGATCTCCCTTACTCAACCCAAAATAGCCCTTGACATTACTCTCTATCACGGGCTTCTTTTGCCTTCTTTATAGTTTGTATCCCTGTAGCATTTTCCTGTTCACCTATTTCTTCATTTCTTACTGTCTGCCTTTCTCCCACTAGAATCTTGTTCACACTGAGCCCCCCACACACCCCAGGCACAGAGTAGGCAATCAACAAATGTTCCATGTTGACTATTGTGTGACTTTTCTCCTACACAAGCTTAAAGCCAGGTTATTAGAAAAAACAATGAAAATGGTGACTGAAGAAATAGGAGAAAGTGTGAAGTTCAGAAGTAATAGATTGGAAGAAAACAGAGATATCAAGGCCTTGGAAGGTTTAGTAAGAAAAATGATAGGAAGATATTGGACATTTGGGGGGAAAGTTATAATGGAAAGCTCTGGGATGAATACAAAAATAGGAAGAATGAGTCCCTGTGCTCATCAGCAAGTAGAACAATGATCAAATCACTGCATTCTTTTATTCTGCATAAGCTCCCTACTCAATCCTTTCCTCCAGAAGGGATTATAGTTATGACATCAAAATATTTCAAATTAAATACCTGGCATAATGTCATTTCATTTATAAATATTTTGAAGTTAAAAATACCATTATCAGAGTCAAAAATTAAACTTAACCTCCTTAATTGTTAGAACTTAAAGTTCAGAAGCACAGAACTCCCAGCTGACAAGTTTCAGGGGAGAGGCATGGGTGCAGGTGGCTGAGGATCAGAGGTGGGTGTTCATGGCAGTGATGACATAGTGAATCTGACCTCTGTGGCTGCAATGATAACTTCCAGGATTGTGGCGATACTGCCATACAGAGGAATCAGATATCTATAAACTGAAGGGTCAGCAGGCAAAGAATCAGGCTACAAGATCCTACAGCTGAGCAATACAGAAATGATTCCTTTCTTGTTGCATCCATACCAGCGTCTACTGTGTTATGACTTTTTAATGATGACCATTCTGATAGGGGTAAGATGATATCTCATCTCATTGAAATTTTAGTTTGCATTTCCCAGACAATTAGTGATATTGAGCATTTTTCATATTTGTTGGTCATTTGTCTATCTTCCATAGAAAAATTTCTGTTTATGTCTTTTGTCCACTTTTGGACAGGGTTGTTTGTTTTTATCTTGCTGATTTGTTTGAGTTCTTTGCAGATTCTGACTATCAGCCCTTTGTCAGATATATAGATTGTGACTATTTTCTCCCATTCTGGAGCTTGGTTATTCACTCTTTTAGTCATTTCCTTTGCTGTGCAAAAGCTTTTTAATTTAACTAAATACCCAAAGTCATATTAAGTGAAAAAAAAAAAAATCTGAAAGCATCACATTACCTGACTTCAAATTATATTACAAGACTATAGTAACCAAAACAGCATGGTACTGTTATAAAAGTAGAGACACAGACCAATGGAAGAAAATTGGGAACCCAGATATAAAACTAGCTACCTACAATCTGCTAATCTTTGACAAAGCAGACAAAAACATACATTGTGAGAAAGGATACCATATATATCCATTTTTGTTTTATTTTGAAGCATAGCCTCACTCAGTCCCCCTTTGTAGAGTGGTATGGTGTCATAGCTCACAGCAACCTCAAACTCTTGGGCTCAAGTGATTCTCTCACCTCAGCCTCTTGAGTAGCTGTAACTACAGGCACCCACCACAACACCCAGCTATTTTTAGAGACTGGGTCTTGCTCTTTTTCAGGCTGGTCTTGAACCCATGAGCTCAGGCAATCCACCTGCCTCAGCCTCCCAGAGTGCTAGGATTACAGTTGTGAACCACCACACCCAGCCTAGGATGCCCTACTTAATAAATGGTGCTGGGAAAACTAGATAGCCATGTGCAGAAGAATGAAACACGATACCTATTCCTCATCATATGCAAAATTAATTCAAGATGGATTAAAGACTTAAATATTAGCTATAAAACCATAAAAATTCTAGAAGAAAATGTAGGGAAAACTCTTTTATCTATTTATTGCAGACTGATACAGGTGTTTATGTTGCCTACTCAAATATCACAAGTGGGATTATTACCGATTATATGATTATTCTGAAGTGGTGAGCCATTCTTAGTAAATATTCAACAGCATATAGATATAATCTTCCCTCAGTTTACAAGGTAGCTGAATTCCTATAAAATTCAACATATTAAAACTAAGAAAAAATACATGATATTTATATTTTAAGTGGAGTTAGTGTTTAGGATTGTTTAATTCTAAACAGTTGTTTCATCTATACAGATGTCTGTCAAGATATTCAGAAATTGTGGACAACCAAAAATTCTCTCCCAAATTTCACAGGCAGCCTAGACTATAGCTGTGTTAGGATGGTCAGAAAGAAAATGCCACGAGGGAATTAGACATGTTAGAGATTTATCATGGGGGAAATTGGGCGGAAACAGGAGGGCTGTGGAAGTACTGTCTGAGACTGATGTAGGTATGTCCCCTCAGAGAAGAGAGGGAAGAAAGAAGAGAAGAAGCTGTTGGGCTGAAGTTCAGTTCTAGGAAAGTTGTCACAAGGTCAACAGGAGGTTAAATTGCCTATTAGAAGGGTCTGCATCCCATATCCACCAGGACTGTGCTTTTCTCAGATTTCTTGCCAAACTCAGTCATTAGCTGGAAAGATTATGGTCTTGGCACAAACCTTGTGATGGATTTCAGAGCACAGACCCTACAACAGGAGACCCAAGAGGTTCTTTTTCATGGTTGCCACCAACAAAATATGCTACCAAAGATTTGGATTATTGTCAACTATTATGAAATAGTATCTCAATACAGTTTTAATCTGCATTTCTTCAAAGTGCAGTTGAGCTTCTTTAAAAAGCTTTAAAATCATTATACTCAACTTTCATTTCATCTTGCAAACTTCCTGTCATATCTTCTGCCCATTTTTTCTATCATTATTGATGCTTTTCCTGAGTTTTGTACATTTTTTTATACATTAGAAATAATGACCCTTTGTCTTTAACATAAACTATAACATACAAATATTTTCTTCACAGTGTATGATTTTTTTTTTCCTTTATGGTGATTTGGCATGCAAGCACTCAAACCTGTTGATGCTTTCTTAAATGAGAGATCCATAAAAGTGTGTTTGTTTTCCCAGCAATGCTGATGAATTTTGAATAATTCATTCTTTCTTACATAGGCACCATTATAAACAATAAATAATATCTATGAAAAGCAAACATAATTTTAAAAAAAATGGTTTGGCCCTCATGAGATCTTTATCCTACCTAAAGATCAAAACAACTCTACAAGTTTGACTTCATCTTTTTACTCAGCTACACTATGATCATCTTATAAGCGCCATTCTGCCCACTGTTGTGAAGATGTAACTGAGGCTCAGAAAGGGGGGTGGTTTACCAGCATCCACCCAGGTTAGTGAGCATGTCTCTCAGCCTGGAGCAGAAGCCCACTGATTCTTTCCACTTCCCCAAACTGGCCTAAGTAAGGGTCCATTGGTTTTACTTTCATAAATCACCAAGTTAATTATTAATAATTATATTCTCTTTTCTCTGCCTTTTAATGAATAAACCTTCTTTTTATATCATACCTTTTCTTTGCAAGACTAACTAGGAGTTATTAGATCTTTTTCTTGTTTAATGAAGAAGCACCACAAGTGGGAATCCAGGGATGACTTTTTGTATCCTGTCATTGCACATCCATCTCCCCACATGCAGTGAAGAAAAACTGCCAGGTAGATGCCACCTTCCTCTTACCAACCTCTCCACTGTGACAGATGGTGTTTTCTCACAATCTCTTCCTCTGTAAACTAGATATTTAAGGGAAGTGAGAAAGCCTCCTGACAACCACAAATCAAAACACACACAGTAGACATATAAAAAAATTAAAAAGAAATAAATTAAAACACACTACCAGAGAAAATTACTGTTAGCAAAGGAAGAAAGAAAGAGAGGACCACAAAACAACCAGAAATCAAATAACAACATGGCAGGAGTTACGTACATAAATATAATATTGGATAATATTGAATATGAAAGGACTAAACTCTCCAATCAAAAGACATACAGTGGCTGAATGGGTATAAAAATAAGAGGCAACTATGTCTTGTCTGTAAAAAAACACACTTCACTTATAAATAAAGGCACAGACTGAACATACAGGGATAGATGCAATGTAAATGGAAACCAATACAATGCATGAGATTCCGTGCAAGTGGAAACCAAAAAGAGCAAGAGTGGCTACACTTCTATACTATAAAATAGATTTCAGTACAAAAACTGTAAAAAGAGACAAAGAAGGTCATTATAGAATGATAAAAAGGGGTCAACTGGTCAAAAAGCAAATATTACAAGAGCTAAAGGGAGAAATAGACCCCAATTCAATAATCACTGGAGACCTCAATATTCCACTGTCAGCATTGGACAGGTCATTCAGAGACAAAATCAAGCAAAAATAAAATTGGAATTAACCTTCACTATAGACAAAATAGACCTAATAGGTGTTTATAAACCATTTTATCCAGCAGCTGCAGAATACAAGTTTTCCTCAGCTCATGGATCATTCTCAAGTACAGACCATATGTTAGGCTACAAAACAAGTCCTAAAAAATTCAAGGAATAGGCCAGGCATGGTGGCTCATGCCTGTAATCCCAGCACTTGGAAGGCCGAGGTGGGTAGATCACCTGAGCTCATGAATTCGAGACCAGCCTGAGCAAGAGCAAGACCTCATCTCTAAAAAACAGCCAGGTGTTGTGCCAGGCACCTCTAGTCCCAGCTACTTGGCACCGAGGCAAGAGAATCTCTTGAGCCCAAGAATTTGAGGTTGCTGTGAGCTATGACACCACAGCACTCTACCAAAGGTAACAAAATGAGACTCTGTCTCAAAAAAAAAAAAAAATCAAAGAATTTTAAATCATGCCAAGTATCTTTTATGACCACAGTGGAATAAAACTTGAATTCAGTAACAAAAGAAGCAC
>NW_003852480.1:2227017-2228148 GCF_000181295.1 Otolemur garnettii
TGTAGTCAGACTAAGAAGAAAAAAGAGATGACCCAAATAAATAAAATCAGAAATGAAAAAGAAGACATTACAACGGATGTTGCAGAGGTGCAAAGGATCATTAGAGACCACTATGAACAACTATATGCCAATAAATTGGAAAACCTAGAATAAATGGATGAATTCCTAGACACATACAACCTACCAAGATATAACCAGAAATAAATCAAAAACCTGAATAAAACAATAACAAGTAACAAGATGAAGTAGTAACAGAAAATCTCCCGTCGAAGAAAAGCCCAGGACCTAACAGCTTGATTGCTGAATTCTACCAAGCATTTAATGAAAGACTAATAATAACCTTAGTTAAACTATTCCAAAAAAGCAAGGATGAGGAAATACACCCAAACTCATTCTACAAGGCCTATGGCACTCTGATACCAAAACCAAAAAAAGGAAAAATGCTCAAAAAAAGAAAAAAACTAGCAGACTGAATCCAACAGCACATTAAAAAGATTATTCATTATGATCAAGTGGGATTCATTCCAGGGATCCCACAATGATTCCATACAGGTAAATAAATCAATGTGATACATCATATCAACAGAATGATGGGCAAAAATTATATAATCATTTCAAATGATGCTGAAAAATATTTGATAAAATTCAACATCCTTTCATGATAAAAACTCCCAAAAACCCTAGGTATAGAAGGAACACACCTCAACACAGCAACAGCCATATATGACTGACCCACAGCTAGTGTCATACTGAATCGAGAAAAACTGCAATGTTTCCTCTAAGACAAGGATGACCTCTTTCAACACTGTTATTAACATAGTACTAGAAGCTTTTAAGTACTAAGAGCTTTAGAAGTACTTAAAGCTTCTACCCAGAAACTATTAAAATTTATTTATTTAAATATTCAGTATAATTGCAGAATACAAAATCAACATACAAAAAGCAGTAGCATTTCTATATGCCAGCCATTAAGTAACCTGAAAGAGAAACAAAGAAAATAATCCCACTTAAAATAGCTACATACAAAACAAAATACCTAGGAATAAATTTAATCAAAGAAGTGAACCATTTCTCTAATGAAAACTATAAAACATTGATGAAAGAAATTGTAGAGGACACAAAAATATAAAA
>NW_003852480.1:2229207-2233541 GCF_000181295.1 Otolemur garnettii
TAAGAAGGATAGCAGGAAGAGGGGATACAGTGAGGATAGTTAAGGGGTGCAAATTGCAGTTAGAAAGAATGAACAATATTTGATAGCATAACAAAATAACTATAATATGTTAGGGTATGCTTTAAAATAACTAAAAGAATAAGGTTGGAATGTTCCTAACACACAGGAATGATAAAGCTTGAGGTGACAGATACCCAATTGCCTCGATTTGATCAATTCATATGGTATGCCTGTATCAGAGTATCACATCTACCTTATAAAGATACATAACTTCTATACTTATAATTCAAAATGAAAGTTTGTTAATAAGAATTAAAAATAAAAGCATTGAGTTTTCTTCCAAATTGAATCTTGCTGTATTGTTCAATCATATTATCATCACTTTTAATTCAGCTACATAAATATTGCTTTCAGTAATTAATATGAACAATTTTTACATCAAAATTCCTTCCTTACAAAAGCTGAAGGAAGGAAAAAAATGAAGCAGTAAAAAGGTAGGATATTGACAGTTTTCTCTCTTGTAACCAACAGTATCAATTCAATGATCCATTTATACACATACTGGTTACACTCTCCCCAGGGATCCCACTTTCTTTCTCTACAACATTTGTTTTAACTCCACTTTCTCTGATTTCACTTTTATTTCTGGCCCCAAATTGGCCAGATGAATGAAGAAACCCAGTATCAACTATACCAACGACACTGAGAATTTCTCTACAGTGCAGTAAATATTCCACATGGTTTGGTTAATAAAAAGAACCACAATTGTGCTCATGTTCTTTTTTATTGCCTTGGTCTTTAATATTTTATAAGGTTTTTATTCCCTACTTTCATAAATAGGGGAGTCATATTCAAACAATGACTCATTATTGTATAATTTCCTTAACTAACAATTATACTTTATTCTTTTTAATCTAAGAAGCCAACTATGTATTTTGTTAAACTTATTTGTTTTACTTATTTTGTAACCAAAAGAAGCACATCTTAGAAGAATACATCAAACCATCCACTATATGAAAAAAAGTATTGTGAACTAAAGTGTTACAAGTTAAGAAAATGTAAATTGTATTTTTATTGTTATTGAAAATTCACTATACTGATCCATTACAGGTCAAATAAGTTGTCAAAAAAAAATCAAAACTAAAGCAGTGAAAACCTTATTCTATCATGTAGGTATTACTGACCAAAGGCAAATCAAACTATGTTCACTGACTCTTTCATAATTGAATATCTAAATGTTCTTATGTGTTTTTAATCAACCTACATACTCCAATAAATATCTCAAATTGTAGAATTACAGATCAAAGCACAAATTCTAGACAGTAAGAAATAAAAAAAATAAAAAATACATCCATGATAGAGTGACTTTGCAGTACTAGAAGGCATTTTTACAAGTCATTGAACCTTCAGGATATTTTTGTATGTGAAAAATTGTGCCTCTCTAAGTTTTCAAATACCTACTACTTTATCTTTTTCTCAACTCTGTATCTTTTAAGGTTAAGAAAATCTCCCCGGAACATCATACGAATTTCAAAATAAACTGTTTTGCCTAAGATATTCAGCCACTTGCATCAAGATTAACTTGTTCCTAGAATTTTCTAGACAATTATCTCTACTTTTCAATTTACTTAGTTTCTGTAATCGTATCCTTAATATACACAAAATCTGTAATGTGTTTTGTATATAATGCAGAAATTTTATAAAGTCATCAATAGTGTAGTAGGTTGAAATGCATCCCTCAAAAAGATGTATGTCTGAGTCCTAATCTTGGTATCTGTGAATGTAACCTTATTTGGGAACGTGACCTTATTTGGTCTTTGCAAATGTAATTAAGTTAAGGGTCTTGAGATAGGACTATTCCTAAATTCAATGACAGGTGTCCTTGCCATTTCTTGGCTTGTGGGCTTACACTCTGACTTCTTTTCCATCTTCACAAAACCCTCTCCTCTGTGTGCCTATTTCTCAAATCTCTCTTTTTCTTGTAAGGATACCGGTCATTGAATTTAGGGCCCATGCTAAATCCAAGGGACACAGTTCAACCCACTACACTATTGATGACCATTCAGGTATGTTCTTCTGGAATGTTCTTTCATGGACCAACTTCAAATTATACTATAATAATAGTATACTTTCTTCTGCCATCAGAGACTGACGGAACAGAGTAATTTAACTACCTGGGCATCTTTTCCTTTTTCACATATTGTCAGTGACATTCAGAGAACTGGGTGTAAGTAATATCTTTTCCGAGTTAGCTCTTGGCAACTGAGTGAAAGTTTTCTTTGAAGATAAAGCAAAAGGAAACAGTCTGACAGATAAGGCGTGTTAGGGATAATGGGAAGATAAGAGGAAGTTTTCCAAATAGCCTCTAACATTTGGAGGCTTACCTCAGTCCGCCAGCTTGAAAACTGAATAGAATTGAAAAAAATTCATTCGTAAATCTGCATAAGGTGGATACCAGAAACTGAGGTACCTGACACCCAGTGTATATAATTTACTAGTTTGGGGGTTCTTTTGCAACTAATATTTGCAGAAATATTGTTTATTGTTTAAACAAGCAAGTATTGTTTAAGAAAACTTATTGTTTTAACTATTTCTATTAGTAAATTATTAGTAGTAATTATTATTTCATAGTAAGCTATTACAAACTTAAAATAACAGGTAGCTTAACATAATAGAAATTTATCCTCCGACCGTTTTGGAGTCAGAAGTCCAAAATTAAGGTGCTTGCAGAGCTGATTCCTTCTAGAACTCTGAGAATCTGCACTATGCCTCTCTCAAGCCCTCCAAGGGCTGCCAGGCTTTGGCTGAGCTCTCTCATAGTCTACGGATAGTTTTGGTCACAGATAGTCATTCTTTGCTGAATATACAAGGTCTGACAATTAAGTTTATGAATTCACCCTAGAAAAGAGCTACACACTTTATTGCTGAAAATAACTATGGTCACCTTCAAGGTACTCCCTTTGAGAATCTACCCGCTGTTGCCAGCACTTATACCACCCTTCAAAGCAACTTTGGAATTCTTTCTGAAATGGCCACCAGAGTTGTCATCATATTACCCTTGAGGTCCTGAATGTCATCCAAATGTCTTCCTTTCAATATTTCCTTTATCTTCGGGTAAAGAAAGAAGTCACTGGGGGTCAGAACATTTAAGGAGGGAGGATGTTGGGTGGCGCCTGTGGCTCAGTGAGTAGGGTGCTGGCTCCATATACCAAGGGTGGCAGGCTCAAACCTGGCCCCGGCCAAACTGCAAGAAAAATAGCTGGGCGTTGTGGTGGATGCCTGTAGTCCCAGCTACTTGGGAGGCTGAGGTAAGACAGTTGCTTAAGCCCAAGAGTTGGAGGTTGCTGTGAGCTATGATGCCACAGCACTCTACCAAGGGCAATAAAGTGAGACTCTGTCTCTAAAAAAAAAAGAAGGGAGGATGTTCTAATACTGTGCTTTCTTACCACCAAAAACTCCCTCACAGACAGTGTCATATGAGCTAGTGCATTGTCATGATGCAAATGCCATGAGTTGTTGGTCAAGATTTTCAGTTAAGATTTTCCTAACTGTTCCTCTACTGGTGTTCACTTGGTCTGCTATGTTTCTGACAGTCAGCCAACAATTTTGACACGCAATTTGATGAACATCTGCAATGCTTTTGTCATTTCTGCTCATTACTGGCTGCCCTGACCTCCCTACATCAGTAACATGCTCTCTCTCCTCAGAAAAACGTTTACTCCCATTTGTACACTTCAGTTTTCATCATTTCTTCAATCTCACTCTGTCCCCCAGCTAGAGTACAGTGGCATCATCAGAGCTACTTTTCAAACAAACTTGTCAAAACCAGAGCTTTAAATGAGGCGTTCCCCTTTAACAGTCACTCAGGAAAATCATATACTATTGTGGCAAGATGCCTGGCTCTAAATGAAAATTGTGAATTTGCTTTTTTATTTGTTGGCATTTTCTCTTTTCTGGCTACTAATGAGCCAGATAGTCTCTTGGGTAATCACTGAAGGTGGCTCCCCTTAGAAGGGTCAGGGGCATCTGGGAGGCCGACCTAAGATAAGTAAATCCCATCTGAGTTGGGGAAAGTGGTTCCCTTCAGAATGGTGGCATCCATCCAGGAGTGAAACTCTGAAGGAAGTACCTTTTTAAAGGGGGTTTATTCAAACATTTTCTGCTTCAACTACTTACAAGAAAGCTATTTGTCTCCTAAAGATCCGTGTGGGGTAGGAAAGGGACCCACTGCTGGATTCCTGGGAGACAGGTGCAAAACCCCAACCTACATCCCTGAGCAGCCAGAATCTGAGAGTTCTGTGGTCAAAGAAGAGATCACTCAGCCTGGAACCAAA
>NW_003852480.1:2234596-2241045 GCF_000181295.1 Otolemur garnettii
TCAGGGACCTTAAGAATGAACTAAGTCTTAGAATAGACCTGGCAATTTTACCTGCTGGTGGGGTTGCAAATACAACCTCTGTGGAAAGAAGTATGAAGAATTTTCAAAGAACTAAAAGTGTACTTTCCACAGACCCATTACTAGGTATCTACCCAGAAGAACAAAAATCATTTTACAAGGACATTTGCAGTAGAATGTTTATCGCAGGTCAATTCACAATTGCCAAGATGTGGAAGCAACCAATGTCCATCAACTCATGAATGGATTAACATATGGATCTCATGGAGCTATTCAGCCATAAGAAAAGACAGAGGTTTTATATCTTTTGCATTTACCTGGATGGATTTGAAACACATTTTTCTTAATAAAGTATCTTGAGAATGGAAAAAAGTATACAGTGCACTCAATACTAATGTGAAACAAATATGTAAACAACTACACACACCTACGCAAAAGAAAAACACAAGTATAGTCTATGGATGGGAATGGAAGGAAAAGGGAGCAGGGAGGAGGAAGAGGGGAGGGTGATTGGCGGGATCTCACCTAATGTGCACAGAGTGAGGGTGTTCAGCACGCCCCCTCCTGGGTGAAGGGCTCAACTACAACTTGAACCTTACCTTAGAATGAAAACAATGTAACCTAAACATTTGTACCCTCATATTTATCTGAAATAATTAAAAAAAGAGATTGGATTTTTAAACATCAGTAGGCCCCAGTTTGAATCAGGAATAAAAAATGAAAGTAAAGTTAGATTTGAAATCGGAATACTAACATATGAAATGATTTTGAAATTAAAGTGCTACAACTTTGCAATCTCTCTTTGGGTCTTTTCTTTTCTTTCTTTCTTTCTTTTTTCTTTTCGTTATCTGGGTGTTTTCTTAATCCATTTACTACTGCTATAACAGAATACTACAAACTGGGTAATTTACAAACAACAGAAGTACCCTTGGTTCACAAGTTTGGGGGCCCAGAAGGCAAAGAAGTCTTCTGGTGAGGGCCTTCTCACTGCATCTTAAAATGGCCAAAGGCGTCACATGGCAAGAAAGCATGCCTGGGGCAGTGGGGAGGAAGAGGACCAGACTCCCAAGATAGGTACCCACTCCCATGATAACGGCATCAATCCATACATGTGACTCTGTTGCACTGGGGATTAAGTTTCCAATACTCGAACTTTGGGAGGACTAATTCAAACCTTAGCAGGTGTAATTAAGCTCCTTACCTCTAGGTACTAATTATGTTGCTCTTGGGCTCTATGCTCAGAATTGGTCAAATAGCTATCTGATTTAGGAGAAGGCTTTCTAGTTAGAATCCCTATCCACGTTGTCAGTATCTTTGCAAAACCCCCTGGTGGCCAAGGCAAGAAACTTAACAACCATTTTGTGAATAATGTCAGAAGTTTGTTTACTGTTTTGTTTCTTTTTTTCTTTACTAATATCTGTCTGGTCTTTGATCATATCTTCCCTCTACATCAGTGTCTGGGGCTATGCAGCTGTCATTCCTTACTTGGGCCCATCTCATTACCTTTACTGGCTGTAGACTAGGGAGTCTCTACTAACAATGACTGAACATTAGATTGCTTAGGAAGCTTTAAGGAAATGCTGATGCCAGCATTTCTACCCTCAGTGGGTAGAGCGTCAGCCCCATATACCGAGGGTGGCAATTTCAAACCCGACCCCGGCCAAACTGCAACAACAACAAAAAAAAAAACAGCTCGGTGTTGTGGCAGGCGCCCATAGTCCCAGCTACTTGGAAGGCTGAGGCAAAAGAATCACCTAAGCCCAGGAGTTGGAGGTTGCTGTGAGCTGTGATGCCATGGCACTCTACCCAGGGTGACAATGTGAGACTCTGTCTCTACAAAAAAAAAAAAAAAAAAGAAAGAAATGCTGATGCCCAAACCTCACCCCAGATAAATGAAATTCATATCACTGGGTGCAGGCCCCAGGCACTGGTATTCTTTAAAGCTTCCCTGCACATTCCAGTGGGCCCCCAGGCTTGCTAACCGCTGTCGAGACATTTGTTCTGCTGTGATTCTGGTGCAGAGTTGGGTGATTATGTCTTGAAACAAAGACAGCAAACCATCCTTTTCTAATCCTTCCACATTCCAGGCTCTTGAAACATGCCTGCTCCGAGAATAAAATCTATCTCTATGTCTCCTCTTACAAAGGCTATTGCTCCTTTTCTGTTCTTTTGTTTCATTTCCTTATACCCAATATGTTTGGCAGAGCCCAGTAAAATGATTGGAGTGCAAAGAAACATCAAGATAATGGGAGTGATGGAAACATATACACTTGACATATCCGGATAATAGAAAAAGCTATTCCTTCACTGAAACTTATGAAAAGTTGTCTCAGTTCTTTAATTTATATTAATATAATAGCAGAAGTGACCTGAACTTTATACCATGAGCTATGGCTTTATTTTAGCTGGTGTCCAGACAATTCTGTGACTTATTTTTATAGGTAAGTTATCCTGACTTTTGTCTTCTTAGAAGCAAAATTGTGCCAAAAGCTCAATGACTTCAATTTTATTTCAGAAATTTCCCTCTCAAAGTGGAATTCTATCAGATTTTAAGGAAAACCAGAAATCATAACACTTAGTTTTCTAAAAATTAAACTATGCACACGTGTGCTTATATATCGTATAGGTATATAAATACACACGTACATGCCTACCAGCTATTTAAGAACTATTGAAGAAGGTACTCTTTTTCTATAATCAAAAGACTATTTTTACAAAAATGAAATTTAAAGTAGATGTTTACAATTGACATTTTTTACAAGAACTTTCTTTGAACAATTTTAGTGGCTATCCCCACAGATGAACTGTTATTTATTTATGGCACTTCAATGCCTACTTTTCAAATTCAAGAGCTTGTATTGTATTGCAATAAAAAGAAAACTTCAAATTTTACCAAAGTTAACTCCAAATTTTTTTCCACAAATAGTTTATCTCACCTCAGGGGAAAAAATATGTAATTTAGCAGCGCTTCAAGGAAGGGACAAAATAGATTCATTTGAGTTTCACTTTCTTTTCTTTTGCCCACTTTCTTTTTTTTCAGTCTTAATCTGTCACCCTGGATAGAATGCCATAGCGTCACAGCTCACAGCAACCTCAGACTCTTGGGCTTAAGTGATTCTCTCGTCTCAGCCTCCCAAGTAGCTGAGACTACAGGCACTCACCTCAATGACCAGCTATTTTTTTTGTTGCAGTTGTTATTGTTCTTTAGTAGGCCAGGGCCGGTTTGAACCTGCCGGCCTTGGTATATATGGCCAGCACCCTACCCACTGAGCTACGGGTACTGTCCTTTTTGTCCACTTTCTGAGTAGATAACAATAAATGGTAAGATTTAAAAATGAATAATACAATAAAAAGTGAAAAGATACTTCGTTCATTTTTGCTTTGTCATTTCCATTTCCATTTTATGAAATATATAAAAAATACATGCCAACATCTGAAAGACTAATTAAATTAAGGTTACATTTACCATAATAAATAAGAATATTCTCCTTTACAGAAGTGGTGCTTCTGAGAATGAGATATATTCACTATCTATATTGAGGAACTTGACTATGATCTGTTCATTCCAAAAAAAGTGACAAAATGAATGACTTTACCTGAAGGTGTGGTTTGTCTATCACTTCTTGAAATTTCAAAGTAGATTGGAACAATCTGTCGATATAAATCATAATGCCTAAAGACGTATTATATTTATATTTTTTAAAAGATAAGTTTAGTCTGTAGAAGAAAAGACATATGAAAGCTCAGTCACACTAGTACAATTAAACAAGAACCACTGCTTTTCTTTTTACATTCTATGCATGTATTCAGGCTTCCATTCTTATGTTAAAGTGAAAAGTTTTCTTGAAGAAAATTAGGGATTGCGTTTGGGTCATATTACTGTACTGTAACTATGTACGCTGCTAGGGTCTAGATATGGTATGTGTGTCCCGATCAAAGCTCATGTAGAAATTTGATCCCCAGTGTGGCAATATTGGGTGGTGAGGCTTAGTGGGAGATGTTGGGGTATGGAGGTGAAACCATGAATGGCTTCGTGCTGTTCTTGAGGTAGTGACTTCTCACTCTCTAAGGGAATGGATTCGTTTCCCCAACAGTGATTTTTATAAAGCCAGAAATCCCCTAGGTTTTTCCTTGCACGTGCCCACTTTCCCTTTGACCTTCTCTGCCAGGTTGTGATATAGCACAAAAGCCCTCACCAGAAGCTAGTGTCATGCCCTTGAACTTCTGAGCCTCAGAACCATGAGCTAAATAATCCTCTCTTCATTGCAAACTAGTACAGCCTTTTTGGAAAGAAGTATGGAGAATCCTCAGAAAACTAAAAGTAGACCTCTCCTTTGATCCCACCCTCCCATTGCTAGGTATCCACCCAGATGAAAGAAAATCATTTTACCATAAGGACATTTGCACCAGCATGTTTATAGCAGCTCAATTCACAATTTCAAACATGTGGAAACAATCCAAGTGCCCATCAAACCATGAATGGATTAATAAACTGTGGTATATGTATGCCATGGAATACTATTCAGCTATAAAAAGAGGTAGAGACTTTACATGTTTTTTATTTACCTGGCTAGATTATGAGAACATTCTCCGAAGTACCACAAGAATGGAAAAGCAAGCATTCCATGGCCTTAATACTAAATTGAAACTAGTGGATCAACAACTACATGCCCACCTATGAGAGAAAGACACAGTAGAATTCAAGAAGGGGGAAGGGGAAAGGGGGCTCTGTAAGCTCCCACCTAATAGCCACAATGTAGGGGTATACAGCACACTTCCTGGGTGAAGGGCTCAACTGCAATTGGAACTTTACCTTAAAAATGCAAACAATGGCCGGGCACAATGGCTGACGCCTGTAATCCCAGCACTGTGGGAGGCTGAGGAGGAAGAATTGCTTGAGCTCAGGAGTTGGAGACTTGCATAAGGGAGAGTGAGACCCCAACTCCTAAAATATTGGAAAAACCCAGCCAGGCGCCACAGCAAGTGCCTGTAATCCCAGAGGCTTCTGGAGGCTGAGGCAGTGGGATGCCCACCACCCAAGTCTAAGGCTGCAGTGAGCTCTGACGCCACTGCACTCTGCTCAGGGGCATAGGGTGGGATTCTGTCTCAACAACTACAACAACAATAACAAATGCAAACAATGTAACCTAACATATGTGCCCTCATATTAGCTTGAAATTTTTTTTAAAGTTAAAAAAAACTGAACAACCCATTCCCTGGTATTCTATTGTATCAGCACAAAATGGACTAACATAGACAGACATTAGTACAAAATGTGCACAAAATTGACTGAGTTTGATACAGCTTTTTAAAATATCAGGTCATTCACATAAACTATCAGGTCAAATAAATCTGTTACCCTATTTTATGACGAGAAATATAAACCTTTTTTTTCCCTGACAGCATTTTACATAGTATGCCAGGATTCTTAGAAATCCTAGTTCTCTTCTTTCTAATTACTTTATGTTTTGGAATCCATTGCATTGGAAATCAAAGTTGCCCATCTAAATCTCTGATACTCTTCAAGACTCAAATAAAGCCACCACATGCTCTGAGAGTTTCATTACTAATTTCATCCCCAGCCATTTTTTCTCATTTTCCATTTCATTGGAAAATGAGAAGAGATAGTTGGACCGAGTTTCTGGGAACAGGAATAGAAACAGTGGGGGAGGGTTGAGACATTGTCTACACAGAGAAACATCGTTAAGTCAGTAGCTAGAGATGTGAGGTTCAGCTGCTGCCTTACTCAACATTCATCCCCCCTCTTTTCTATTTTCTAACTCTCATTTTAATTACCTACCCTATTCTGTGCTCTAGCAGTTGATTCTGAATAGTGAGCCATTACATTCCAAATATTACTGACCAGGGTTGGATGCATTGGCCCCAAATAGAATGAGGTAGAGGACATTTTCTTGGTTTGAGGAAAGGGGGAAGAGTTTTGTATTTTTTTTGTACTATGTATAAGCAGTGAAGGAGATTGCGCCATTTGCTGCTAGCTGCATCGCACAACTGTGAAAAAAGTCAAGCTAAAAACTAATCTGACAATGCAGAAAGGCAAAAACAGAGCTAATTGCAGAGAAACATAAACCTTACTTCTGATCATAATCCCACCCATTCCTACCCCCATTATCCCATCCATATATATCCTTGGTATATGTGGTAATAGATTTCCTCATTGTTCAAGCCCAGTTGACCTGCCGTTGTTGTTACCTACAGCCAAAAGCATGCTAACCTTTACGAAGCCACAATCAGCCCCAAATTGACAGCCCAGTGGAAGCAGCATCCCAAAGAGCCAGTGAGAGTTGACCGCAGGGTTTCTCAGCCTCAGCACCACTGACATTTGCAGCCAGATAATTCATTGTTGTGGGGGCCATCCTGTGTACTGCAGAATGTTCAGTTTAGGAGCATCCCTGGCAGTAACACCACCACAC
>NW_003852480.1:2241132-2256908 GCF_000181295.1 Otolemur garnettii
AAAAAAAAATTCTCCTCTTTCCCCAAACTATGGAATATGTCTTATCCTTCCTTCTGATTGGATCTAATATACACCAAAAAATAAATCAATAATGTTTGGAGTGGAATGTCCTGTGCCCACTGTCCCCTGGGAAGCAAAACAGCCCCTTATGAGAACCACTGTTTTAGGGGGATTCTCTGAGGCTCTGGAACACAACTGCATAGCTTTAGAGTGGTAATCTGCAAGTTCCCCACAGGCAACAACAGAGGAAAACGTGGTGTTACTGTTTAGACAATCTCTTCTGTGTCCAGGAACACTAAATTCTTGTGCCACCCATTTTAGACCTTAACTTCTATGGTCCTGTACCAGTTAAATAATGTCTCTGTTTTTCACTTTCTTCATAAATAAAATGGGCATGATAATAGCATCTACATCATAGAATTGTTAGGAGGATTAAATAAGATGATGCATGTCATCATGTACAATGTCTGGCACGTTGTACATTTAAAAAATTTTAGGTACTAATATTAACATTATTAATATTAGAACCTTCCCATTAGTAGCCATGGCCTCTCTGGAACATTCAGGTAATTAGGTGAAGGCTGCTATGGATTGCAGAATATTGGAAATTTTTACTGACATCAGGGCACATCAACATAGACAGTGAAGAAGTCTCAAGTTCAAGTTCAAGGAGTAAGATTCTCCTAGGGTTTATATATGGAGAACAACTTTCCCCATGACAAACTCACAATCCTCTCTAATTTCACTTCTCCTTCCTCCCATTGCCATGACAATACATATCCAAAATGGATTGTGAGTGACAGGGAATGGATCTGTATCTGTGACCAGTAGTCCCAATAGAAATGTCTTTACTTTGAGCGGCACCTGTGGCTCAAAGGAGTAGGGCACCAGCCCCATATGCTGGAGGTGGCAGGCTGAAACCCAGCCCTGACCAAAAACTGCAAAAAAAAAAAAAAAAAAGGGAAAGAAATGTCTTTACCTGAGGAAGGGTTGTGGGGATGGAGGGTGTGGGCTTAGCTTTATATCTTACCCCATGGCTCTCTCATTCAATTCTGTTGTATTTCTCTCTTTTCTTTTTTTGAGACAGAGTCTCACTTGGTCACCCTTGATAGGGTGCTGTGGCATCTTAGCTCACAGCAACCTCAAATTCTTTGGTTCAAGTGATTCTCTTGCCTCAGCCTCCCAAGTAACTGGAACTACAGGTACTCACCACAACGTCTGGCTATTTTTAGAGACGAGGTCACACTCTTGCTCAGGCTAATCTCAAACTCCTGAGTTCAGGCAATCCACCCTCCTCAGCCTCCCAGAGTACTAAGCTTACAGGCATGAGCCACTGCGTCCAGCCCTGTTGTATTTCTCTTCACCTTGCTAAGCACAATCTGTATTCATTCATTCAATCAGTCAATTCAATAATATAGTAGAACCCCTATAGGTTGACCACCTAAGCGACTATAATAAACTGGTCAACATATGGTAGTGGTCAGCATAAGGAACTAGGCCTACTGTACTGAACTGTACATATGGTGCATGTCCAATCTATGAAAATTAGGTCAACTTAAGGAAGTGGTCAATGTAGGGAGGATCGTCTATATATATGTTGAAAATCTTGGACATACCAGACATGTTCTAGGTTTCCCTCAAGAAACTGGCAAACCAAGAAGAGTAGGAGAGAAAACCTAAGACATATTTTACCAAAGGTAATAGGCACTGTCATAAAACGAGGTAAGGGAGCACCAGGAAGGGGGCCATATGTCTTGTCTATAATAGGTTCAGGAAAAGACTTACTGGTGAGAAGAGAGGGAAGCCGTGTCCACATCCCAGGGAGGATTGCTGCAGGCAAAAAGAGCAGTAAGTGAAAAGTCCCTGAGGGGAGTTGTGGGTTTTGCATTTGGAGAAATAGCAAAGAGGCCAGTGTGACTGGAGCAGAGGTAGTCATGAACACAGAGGAGGAAATACGGAAATATGATGAAAGAGTGGGCAGGGGCAGTTGCCCAGGAGACTAGGTGAAAGCTCACAGTACTTTACTCAGATAGATTAGGTAGGTTTCAAAAGACAAGGGCTATACGTTTGTTTTATATCTGTAATAGAAACTTTATTAATATTCACATGAATGAAATGATTAGCCAGTGTTTACTGAGAATTGAGTGAATGTTAATGGCTATCCTCAAAGAATATTATAAAACTGGAAATAACATATCAAAACAATTAATTTAGGATAATGGAAATTGCTGAAGGCAGATAACAGATTTAAAAGTACTTATACTTAACAAACTACCAGTGCAGGAGAAGGTCAGCAGGAGTCTGCAGCAGGAGACTTGCCCAGAGCGGCTCTCTCCTTCCCCCAGCTTGATGGTCAAAGTTAAAACCCATCAGCTTTGTTACCACAGGGATAGACTCAGCTTAGGGCAGAAGGTGGAAACCTGTGTCTCTGCCATCTAAAAGTTATGAAATTAGTTGAGAACAACCAGGAAAAACTCACAGCTTTGCAAGCTCAAGGTTTAACTTTATCCTGAAAATGAGTGATCTTACTGGCTAAGGTAATTGAGGAATGGAATTCTTCATTTTTTTTAATCAATGAAGTTTCAATGAAGTGTTGCTATCATATTGGACCACACTTATTTGTAAAATCACAACCAAGGATCAACCATTAGGAACCGAAGGGAAACTGTCCCAATTAAAAGTTATAATCTATTGCTCAATTTCAGAACGTGAGCCAATTTTTATATCCAGAAATCGGGAACTAAAAAGGAGAATGAAATCCCATAAGCTAAGACTCTGCAATACCACAGGAATGATATATGGTAATGATTCTTGCGATCCTTTTTCCAAAGGAACTTACATTTACTTAAGTAACTACATTGGGGAAATGGCAACAGCCAGACGTTGAGGAGTGTAAGAGACAGAGTTTGAGTTAACATTTAGGCCAATGCTGTGCACAGAAATACAACCATGAATAAACCAGAGACCCTGCCTTAAAGGAGCTTACAGACTATTTATCATAAACAATGAACACAGTAGCATTATAGCCAAACACACACAGAACAATTCAAGGTCATTGGAGATTCAGAGGTTGAACTAACAAGGAAAAAATGAAAATGTGTTACATACTTTTTAATATAGAGCAGTATTTCTCACCCTTTTTTTCATTATCATTCCACTAAGGAGCATTTTTAGACATTTTTCCCCTAATTGCACATGTCCTCATGAAATTACATATTAATAAGATTTTGGGGGGCAAGATCAAGCATTGAAGAACCAGAAATCATTGTAATATCTAAGTTTTTTTTTACTTTCTAATACCCAAGAAATGATTTTTGACCCTTGGGGACAACATCATTGAGAATGCAAATACAGACTCTACATAGTAGAGAAAGGCTACTTTCAAAAGAAAGAAAGACTATGAGGAAGTAACAGTTGAACTAGTTTCAGGGGCAGTGCCTGTGACTCGGAGGATTAGGGTGCTGGGTCTCATGTGCTGGAGGTGGTGGGTTCAAACCCAGCTCCGGCCAAAAACTGCAAAAAAATAAAAATAAATAAAAATAAATGTGTCTCTGAACTAGTTTCAAAATAAGAATACAGGCAGGCACAGTAACTCACACCTATAATCCTAACAGTCTGGAAGACCGAGGTGGGAGGATCACTTGAAATCAGGAGTTCAAGACCAGCCCAAGCAAGAGCAAGACCATGTCTCTACTAAAAATAGAAAAATTAGCCAGGCAGGAGAGTTGGTGCCTATAGTCCAAGCTACTCAGGAAGCTGAGGCAAGAGGATCACTAGAGCCCAAGAGTTGGAGGTTGTTGTGAGCTATGATGCTACAGCACTCTACCCAGGGCAAGAGAGTGAGACTCTGTCTCAAAAAATGAACAACAAAAAAAGATATTATTTCTTCACCTACAGGCTCTCAAAGGTAGAGTCTTTTATTCATCCCTGTATGTGTTTAGAACATAATGGAGAATCTATACCTTCTCCCAAGTATCTTGGGAACACAGTGGAAATTGTATTAGTCAGGATGCATTTTAACTGCAGACGACAAAAAGTAATTTTTACAAAATTGGCTTAAACAATAGGAAACATACTGTGACAGAGAATTCTGAGGATGGGCAGTCTGCAGGGGTGTCCGACATAGTGACTCAGCAGAGTCCTAGAGACCTGTGTTATTTCCACCTCCCTGCCATCTTCCTTGTGCGGCCTTTTGCCTATGGCTGTGTCCTTGTGTCCTCAAAATGCCATAGACACACCATGAATCACATCCAAGTATGATAACGTCCAAAGAATAAAATGAACCATCTCTTAACACAACTGCTTCATAAAATGTAAAACAGTTTCCCTCCCTGAAAACCACTAACTCACTCGCCCTGTGTCTCATCGAGCAGTTTGGGATCATAATTTCTTTCCCTAAATCGATCACTACCAAGAGATTTCCATAACTAGTTTCAACATTTATTTGAAGGTGGCAACCACATAGATTATAACAGCCTATTAGGGAACATCATTCAATTAAAATTTTGTAAACTGTCTTTCCTTAAGATTTTGAACCAGCTATTTTTTAGGTGACAGGCTTATTAGCATAAGGGAAGAAAAATAATTAATAGAGTCAATTCAATAAACATTTTTTATACATGAACAGGGTGAAAAGGGCTATGCTAAACACTATAAAAAAGAAAAATCAGAATAAGACTGTCTTTTCGAGATTCCTTACAGCAAGCAGAGGGCACAGTAATACAAGCAGCCGTAGCGTGTAGACTTTATTTGCCATATTAGAAACAGATGCAGGGAGAGATTTACTGCAGGTGAGGGTTTTGCTGCAGAGACCATTGTTACACTTCATTCTCGATTTAGGACTACGGAAACCCACAGACGGTGCACCCCAGAGGTTTCAAGGAGAACATTTCTCTCAGTCTTCCCACGAATGGAGCAGACGCCCTCATTTTCAACCCTCCACATCTGTCAGACACCGTCCACTGGCCAAATAACATTCCCTTTTCCAACAGACTATGGGGCACCCTGCACCTTTCAAGCATTCGGAGGATGGAGTCAGGATTAGCTGCCGTTTTTAGAAAATGAGAACTGTTTTTTGGCTTTCTTTTTTAAAGTGACCCTGCTCCGGATATGGAAGCTGTGGTTCCAATGCAAACTGTCACACAGAAAAGCGGAAGCAGAGAATTTATGAAATTTAAAAGAATCAGGATGAAGTCAAAAAGGATTAAAAGACTTTACTGAATCACTTTGGAGGATTAAACAGGGCCACTTTGGTCCCTCCTGACTTCTTTCTAGGCGCCAAGATTTTTTAGAAGATACTATTCAATTTTCTTATTCTAAATCCATAAATACCAATATTTTAAAAGGGATAGCTCTTACAGACATTAACGGAATTATTTTGTGCTACAGCCCCTCTCTAAAAATCTGTCAACATTGATAATAAATCCCTTTATTTTTACCTCTGCTAAATCAAAGCTACTTCACTGAGCAGGGGGTATCTGACTGTATCATCTTATCAGCAGACATTTGCCCAGGGGATTAAATGATGCTCCTGAGTTCTAAACTCATCAGAAGGACCACTGCGGGCTCCTCCGTGAGCTGCTCTATGAAATTTCTCCCAATGTTCCTCTGACAGATGGCAGCAGACAGTGGTCTTTACAGTTCATATTCTACACTCATGACAGAGAAAGTTAAACTATAACCCATTTTTAATTTTAAACCTATTTGCTTTTATTGCAGCATAATGCACATTTATTATAGAAAATGCAAAACACAATACAATTAAGGAAAAATAAGCTACATCTTAAATACTTAAAATTCCAACTATCCAGAGGCAATTACCATTAACTTTTTGGTGTGATTTTTCTGTGCACCAAAAACAATCTAACATTATACATATTGTTTTGATTCAAAGCATTATTTAAAATAAAACATTTAGGCTCAGCACCCGTATCTCAGTGGTTAGGGTGCCAGCCACATACACCTGGGCTGGCAGGTTCAAACGTGGCCCAGGCTTGCTAAAAAACAACAATGACAACTACAACAAAAAAATAGCCAGGTGTTGTGGTGGGAGCCTATAGTCCCAGCTACTTGGGAAGCTGAGGCAAGAGAATGGCTTAAGCCCAAGACTTTGAGGTTGCTGTGAGCTGTGACATCATGGCACTCTACTGAGGGTGACAAAGTGAGACTCTATCTCAAAAAAAAAGTCATTTAATAAGCATAATTTTACAGTAGCATCATTTTATATGTCTGAGTAGTATTCCATTACATAGATACATATATGCTGATTTGACAAATTATCACTGTTTTCATAGGAATTGATCAATATTTCCATTTGTATATACATGCTAATTTAACAAATGATCACTGTTTCATAGCCATTGTTTATTACAAATAGGATGTCAAAGAATTAGTCTGGCACTAAGTATTTGTTCATCACCCTAGTTATTTCCTTAAGAAGATCTATATTTTAAAACACCAGAATTTTCCTAATTTTTCCCTATTTGTTTAAAAAAAAAAAAAGCAAGACAAAGAACCAGAGAATCTTGAACAGTCATGCAGCATACATGAATATAATTATGTTTCATGATCATTTATTTGCAATGTTATCATTTACTTCTAAAAGTTCATTGATACTGATTACAGGCAAATTTACATACCAGCATACAGGAAGACATGATGAAAAAAGAGACATGAGACACCACATAGAGAGAAGAGGAAAGGAACTGAGCAAGGAGGCAGCCGGGAGTTAATTTGAACATTCTAACAGTCAAGGTTAAAAGGAAGCATTACAGGGGAAGTAACTTTCATTGTCGGGACACACAAAAACTCAAGAGAGTTCATATTTTCTTCTGGTACTAGGGATACAGAAATGTATCCCACTTGTCTTTACACAAAGCTATTGATCAATGAAAAAAATTTTCATCCAATATTTCTTCTTCATAAAGCCAAGAGCACAGTATTACTTTTTATTTCAGCAAAAACATTTTTATAGGAAAAGCTAATATACATCAAGTAGATGACTTGGGATCTTACTTGTTATAATAGTAGAACATAGAGGAAGTTATCACAATGTTCCCACATACGTCTTCCTTCCAATTTCTCTCATTTTAATCATGTATTTGGCAAAATATAAATAGTTAGGGACTATTAACTGCCTGATAGAGATTCAATCTTTGAATTTGTTCAAAAGCCTCCATAACCACTAAGTTGAGCTCCAGAGAGCAAGATATAGATGAATGGGCCTAGAAATTTTCGTCAATGAGTTTGTCAATAAGCTGACTTGACCATAAAGAAATCTCAGGATAGTCTGGAAAGAATGAAGGTAGCCAACTCAAAAGCACCCAGGCACTGGTCACCAAATGTATAACAGGACCAGGTATGAACGCCGGTGAATTAGAGATGTTTACACAAGGCACTCAAAAACAAAATTATTAGAGGTCAGGCCTGGTGGCTCATGCCTATAATCCCAGCACCTTAGGAGGTCAGGAGTTCAAGACCAACCTACAAAACTTAGCAAGATACATACCCCACACCCCCTAGTCTCTATAAAAAGTTTTAAAAAATAGCTGGGCAGGGTCGCACGTGCCCATTGTCCTAGCTACTCAGGAGGCAGGGGCAAGAGGATCACCTGAGCCTAAGAGTTCCAGGCTGCATGAGCTGTGATCTCACTACCTCTAAGAGCACAACCTGCACTGTCTCTTAAAAATAAAAAATAAAAAATAAATTCAAGGCTTGACACCTGTAGCTCAGCAGCTAGGGCACCAGCCACATACACAGGAGCTGGCAGGTTCGAACCTTGTCTGGGCCCGCCAAACAACAATGACAACTACAACGAAAAAATAGCCAAGGGGTGTGGCAGGCTCCTATATCCAAGCTACTTGGAGGCTGACGCAAGAGAATTGCTTAAGCCCAAGAATTTGAGGTTGCTGCAAGCTGTGACGCCACCTCACTTTACTGAGGGTGACATAGTGAGACTCTGTCTAAAAAGGGGGGTGGGAGGGCATGGTGCCTGTAGCTCAAGCAGCTAGGGCATCAGCCACGTACACCAGAGCTGGCAGGTTTAAATCCAACCTAGACCTGTGAAACAAAGATGACTACAACCAAAAAATAGCCAGCCGTTGTGACAGGCATGTGTGATACCAGCTACTTGGGAGGCTGAGGCAAGAGAATCACTTAAGCCCAAGAATTTGAGGTTGCTGTGAGCTGTGACACCCCAGCACTCTACCGAGAGAGACATAGCAAGACTGTCTCAAAAGAAAAAAATTCAAAAGTAGAAAATCATTTTGGCAGCCAGTTGCCTGGCAAGATTGGTCTATAGGACACTGGCAATCACTGACTCGGGGCAGTAGGGCTTCCTATGGAGCCAACCAGAACAAGTTCACAGCAAAGGGTACAGTCAGGTGACTGGATAAGAGTATCTAAAATATTCACTAATTTGAATGTTGGGATTCATCATCCAAGAATACCTATTTTTCAACAGCAGTAGGCAATCAGAATGAAAGGTAACTCCTACTCTGAGTGTGCCACCACATCATCAGTATCAAGAAGTTTGCTTTTTCTCTTTGTTACAACAAAAGGCTATGCATTCACTTAATAAGAGACTATTGGTTAATGTTGGTAAGAAGAGAAATTAGAACATAGCTCTCTCTTAGCTCCATCTGAACTGGATCAGAACACCAGGGAATCCACCTTGATTCTGGCGGGCATATGATGAAGATTTCATACATAATAGGAAGGACCCTGTCCATTTTGGCTTCCTTGACTTCCTAATTTGCTGTTTCTTCACTACAAACAAACAAGCTGAAAGACAGCAGTGAGGAACAGAATAAACTTAAGGGAGAAGTGATAATTTTTAACCTTAAAAGTCAAAGCAAATATTTCTGGAAAATTGATCTTCTGGAAAATTGACTTCCTAATTTGCTCTTTCTTCACTACAAACAAACAAGCTGAAAGACAGCAGTGAGGAACAGAATAAACTTAAGGGAGAAGTGATAATTTTTAACCTTAAAGGTCAAAGCAAATATTTCTGGAAAATTGATCCAGAGAACAATAATCTTTGAGTAATGATTTTCTCTGTGGCTCAATTTTTTGCAGAATGGATCCTAAGGATTTCATTGTTTCAACGCTATTAACAAATGGGTTTTTAAACATGTGCCTTATTTTTAAAACTATAAGGATTTTTCTTCAATCGGATTAAAATAAGTCATAGCCACACTTGTATATGTTGGTACTTTCATATTATCCTGTAAGAAAAGAATAAATAAATTCACAAAAAAAGAAAAACACCTATTAACATTGAACTTACCTTCATCTTCACCTTTGCCTCTAACTAAATTTTTTTCAAAAGTTTTTACCACTGCTATTCAATGCTACTAGCCATGTGTTACTATGGAAATCTAAATTAAAACAAAAAGCACAATTTTATTATTCACTTTTTTTCAGGCACTCAACAGCTACATGGGTCCTGTGGGTACTATATTGATCTAGACACATATAGAACATCTTTGTCACCACCAAAAATTCTACTGGACAACCCCGGTCTAGATAACATACTAATAAAAAGTAATTAAGGCCTTGCTCATAAAGAAAATAACAAAGAGACTTGCTGGGGGAAACAATTTGCTTGTAAATATACCTGCTGATCTGGGAGTCACATTTGTTGAAGTTTAATTTTAAAATGACTTTTTTCTTCCAGCTATGTTCAACAAGCAATACTGGATCAAATTTCCTTCTCCAGCTGGGTGATTGCTACCTTAACAATGTCTTAGGACGATTCCATAGTCATTTTTAGTTATTAGAACACAACCTTTGTCCCAGCAATTAAGACTAAATGCTATTAAATGTTTTTGTTGTTGTTGTTGTTGTTGTTGTTTGGAGACAGGGTCTCAGTATGTTGCCCTTGGTATTAAATGTTTTAAAACTTGAATGTGACACTTGACCCAGGCTCTCATCCTCTCTGTGGACTCCCACCCACCTGAGCTTTGGTGGTGAAAGTGGAGGAGGGGTGTGATTTATCTCTGACACCTTCTCTTCTTCCTCCTTTATTTTAAATTGTATTTTTAATCGACACAATAGTTGTAGATATTCATGAGCTAAATAGCAATGTTTTGATACCTATATAATGCATAGTGCTCAGATCAAAGTAGTTAGCATTTATCTCAAACATTTATCATTTCCTTCTGTTGCATACACTCACTATCCTCCTTCTAGGGGGTTGAAACTATATAATATGATGCCTTTAATATCCTACAGTGCTATACATTGAACACTAGAACTTACTCCTCCTGTCTCAGTAGAATTTCACATCCTTCAACACATTTCTCCCTATCTTATCTAGCCCCTTCCCAGCCTCTAGTATTCTTGGTTCTAAATTTTATTTCTACAGGATCAACCGTTTTTAGCTTCCACATGAGTTAACCATGTGGTATTTGACTTCCTGTTTCTGGCTTATTTCACCTAGCACAATGTCCTCCGGGTTTATCCATATTGCAAACCCCTGATTTTCTTTCTTTTTTAAGGCTGAATACACTGTGGTCCATCGTGTGTATGTACCACATTATCTTGACCTGTTCATCTGTTGATAGACACTTTGGTTAATTCTAAATCTTGGCTTTCATAATGGTGCTATTACAAACACGGTAGTGAAGGTGTCTGTTCAATGTACGGATGTCCTTTCCTTTGGATAAACGACTAGTGACATTTGGTATTCTGGATTTGGGCACAAGATGGGAAAGGCTGGGAACAAGACTTTCCTTCTGCAATTGTGTCCATGATACTGGTTGGGAGGGGCCCCAGCTCTTCCTCTAGTGTAGGCTGATTCTACCTGGCACTGATGGCCTCCCCTCATGTGGCAGCCTCTACATTAGTGGTGTGCCTGTGAGGTTCCACACGGAACTTCTGGCTCTGAAATCCTCTCAGTCCCTAAGCAGCTTACCTCCTTCAACCTCGCCAGAAACATGTCTTCAAACATCAAGAGACACAGTCTAGCATGTCCCTCTTCTTTCCCACTGTGAGGGAGAAGAACTGGAAAGAAAAGCGTCATAGACTTAACAACAGAGCAAGTCTCCAGATTCTGCAGCTAAGTCAATATTTGGAGGGCTAAGTTGTCAGTCTCCCTGTTTCAAGACACCTCCAAACTTCATGAGGATTTTCGTGAAGCTGACTCACTTGGCTCTGTAGATGAAAAAGCCCCTGTCTCCACCCCAAGGGCAGAGGAGGGAAGCTTCCAACTATAAATTGTGAATGTGGTCCTGCCCTCAAGTTCCAGGAGAGCAGAAAGAAATGGGGGCAGGAGGATGGGTGGTACCTGGTGGCTGTGGTAGGAACAGATGCCAAGTAATAAGGTCTGGCTACTACTTATGGCTTAGGAATATGGAGTGCCTTGTGTCCTTGGCTTTGGATTTAAGCCACATTTCTGAGAAAACAGAAGAAAATCAAACTCCACATTCTCGTATATATGCAGTAGATATCAGAATCAGCCTTAAATTCATGCCGTAAATTTCCCATCCTACCAGAGTAAGGAGACTTAGTCATTTAGTGGCATGTTCCTGAACAGTTTCCAAGTCAGAAAATAAGTAAAACCATTTGCCTTTTTATACTTGATTTTTTCTGGCTTCCGATTTGCTATTTGCAGCTAAGCTCGGGGTGAACAGTGCTAATTCATCTGAATGGAGGAGCAGCACAGTCAACCCATCTCTCTCAGTCAGAGGATCTATGGCCTTTCACAAGGCTGTTTGGGATGGAGCCAGTCAGTGGCTAAGAATGATGGATATCAATTCCCATGACAGGAGGGGGCCCAGTGAAAGTTAAGCTCTACCTGCGTGTCTGAGAATTGCCTCTGGATAAGAACTATTTACATCAAAATGAATCAACTTACGTAGTGGTAAAAAGCATGGGCTTCAAACACCTGAGCTGACAGTTGATTGCTACCCTGTATTGACTCCATGACCTTAAGCAGGTGGCAGACTTTTCTAAGCCTCTGTGTAATCACCCCTAAAATGGGGCTGAGGGGTAGATGTGAGGTAATATATTAAAACATATTTAAGTCAGACCCTACCAAAAACTCAGTAGGCCTTTCACTAGGGATTGCTTCCAGGCGTCCCCAAACTACGGCCCACAGGCCACATGCAGCCCGTGTAGGACATTTATCCAGCCCACCAGTGTTTTTGCTGCCTCTGCCTGTCCTGCTTAGCAGCAGACTCATCCCAGGGCCTGCAGTCCAGCCCCCCAACAGTCTGAGGGACAGTAAACTGGCCCCCTGTTTAAAAAGTTTGAGGACCCCTGGACAGATGATCTTATTCATTTTTACATTACATCACAATAGAATTAGAATTGATGAATTATCCTAAAGGAATAATTGAAAAGGAGGGAGAGAAGAAGACTTTTAAGAAAATATTTGACAAACTCAGTTGTGATCAGTAACTCTACCCTGCCTTACACACACCACCCGTGTTCAGGATGGCACTGCTGTCCCTTGCTAGATGATGCACCCTGATGTGATTATTTTTTTAGGTATCTAGGTATCACATTATTTTTGGTATAATTTTCCCTTTTTATTAAAGCCATATTACCATGTGATATTCAGAGCACAAAACTTCACATAAAATCAAATTTAATGCTAAGAAAGGTCGCCTGTGTCTCAATGGTTTACCTCTATTCCATTGTCTGTACTGGCACTGGAAGAAAAGGAAACCCTTTCACACAAAAATTAGAAAGCAAAATTATCTTTTGCAAAATGTATGTAAAAAGAAATTCAATTTTGAAAGTCTTGTGAAAATGGTAAAAGCCTTTGAATTGAATTAAGGTGTTTCCCATGAGAAAGTGAGGTAGACACCTGCTGTGGGCTGTGGATCATCTCAAGATTCCTAGGTTGAAGGCTTGACCCCAATGTCGTGGTTCTTGGAAATGGAACCTTTGGAAGATAATCAGGTTTGAAATGTGGCCCTCCTGATGGGACTAGTGCCTCATAAGAGCACCAGAGAGCTTACTCTTTCTGGTATTTCCTCTGAAGTATGAGGACATGATGAGAAGGTATCCACTTCAAGCTAGGAAGAGAGCCCTCACCAGAAACCCACCACGTGGCATCCTAATCTTAAACTTTCAGCATTCAGAACAGTAAAAAAAGTAATTTCTGTTGTTTTAGTCTCCCAGTCTACAGAATTCTGTTATGGCAGCCCCAAGCTAAGACTGCACTCCACATAGTTTCAGCAGCAGCAAAAGTTTTTGAGTATTGAAATAAATGTGTGCATTGTTACAGAAATAAAGATATATTAATTTGAGTGGAATCAAAGGGCATTTAGAAATATGTTGTAAAAATGAAAAAAAAAAATCCTGGAATAGTTTAGGCAGATTGCAGATTTCAATGAGAAGAAATGTTCTTGTTTAGTTGGCTCCCTTCCTGAGGCCCTTATGAATCCCTTGCTGACACAGCAAGGTATCTTCAACTCAGCACACAGCTAATAAGACAACAGGGAATTCTCATCTGAAGACTTTTCTTTCTGAATCACTTGCTATGTGATATAGTTCAGATATTTGTCCCCTCCAAATCTCATGTTGAAATTTGATCCCTGGTGGTGGAGGTGGGGCATGGTGGGAGGAGCTTGGGTTGTGAAGGTGGTCCCTGGGAATGGCTCAATGCCCTGTCCATGGTAATAGGTGTGTTCTTGCTCTATTAGTGCACCCCAGAGCTTATTGTTCAAAAGAGCCTGGCACCCCCATCTCTCTCTCTCTTGCTCACTCTTTTACCATGTGATACCTGCTTTCCTTTCCCCTCCAACATGAATGGAAGGCCCCCTGAAGCCTCACCAGAAGCAGAAGTGGATGACCTGCTTCTTATACAACCTGCAGAACCATCAGCCAAATGAAACACTTTTCATTATAAATTACCCAGCTCTGTGTCTTCCTTCACAGCAATGCAAACAGACAATGACACCATACTGGGGTTTCGATTCAATAAAAAGCTTATACTTTCCTCATGACCATGAAAGGGGAGACCTTGGATTAATTCTTTAACTTCACTAGACTTCAGTTTTCTCATGTGTAAAAAAGGGAAGAAGAAGAATATCTGTCTCACTATATTTTTAAAAGAATTTTAGAGAAGTGCCTAGCTCTGGAAAACTGTCAACTCAGGTTAAATGCCCTGACCTGAGTACTGAATTCAACAAATGAAACAGCATTCATCCAGAAGACTACATACATATACACTGTGGGCCACTCCAAAAAAACCTAACACTTCATTATTTAATTCAGAACCTACTGAAAACTCAGTAGGCCTTTTACTAGTAAACATCACCTCCACAGTAGAGTGCCAGGAAGTTCTATGACATCATACAATGTGAAATTTTTTTTTAGCATATTCATCAATGATTTTGAATGAAAGTTGAAGAAAATTTTTTTAAATGTTTCAGGCTCTAAAACAGCCAAAACCATCTTTAAAAAGATCAAAGTTGAAGGACTCACACAGTGTAATTTAAAGACATACAGTAAAGGTACAGTAACCAAGACAGTGGTGGGATCATAAGGATAGACAGATTAATGAAACGATCACAAAAAGATCTAGCAGTAGATCCATGCACACAAGTTAGTTTTTACAAAGGCACCAACAGAATTCAATGAGGGAAAGGATATTCCTCCAATAAATGGTGCTGGAAAAACTGAGCATCCATAGAGGAGAAAAATACAATCCTGAACCCCTAGTGATAGATTACTGACCCGCCCAGATAAAACTAACCCGCCCAGGAAGGATCTCTTTCCTAGGAAGCATGTCCCTCCCAAGAAATAGTAAACAAACCAATCCCTGCCTCTCTGACCCTTTCCCCACACTCCTGCCCAGGTAGAAAGCCCCATCTGCCATTATCACATGTGGAATTCCTTTTCTGGTTTTGCCCCACCCACACCCAGGTGGGATAAAGGCCACCTTGACCACACACAGTGGGACTCAGTTTTCCTTCTGTCTCGCACCTCAGAATAATCTTTCATCTTGGGTCCGTAACCGCTCACCTACTCCACATCACAGATAAAACTTAATTCCTGATGGATCATAAACCTGAAAAATAAAATTAAACTATAAAGCTTGTAAAAGAAAATATAGAATATCTTCAAAAGATAAAGAATATCTTCATAACCTTGAAATACACACAAAATTTCTTAAACAAAACACAAAAAGTGCCAACCACACAAGCAAACGTTGATCAACTAGAACTTTGTCAAAATTTAAACTTCTGACCTTCAAAAGACATAAAAATAAAAGCTGAACCATTGACTAAACTGTTGCAATAGACACCTTCTAAAGTGCTTCTAGAAAAAAATCCATGTAATTCAATAATAAAAGACAGAATAATCCAATTTAAAAATGTGTCCCTGGAGAACCGGGAGAGAGTATGGAAGTGGGAGAGAGAGGGAGGAGGTTAAAGCCAGTTCCCAGTTAACTACCAAGGGGCTCCCACTTTGATTTCTGATAGGCAAGTTAAAATGAGCGCCTCTACCAGGAAAGCCTGGTTTTCTGGCAGGTGATGGACCTGGAGCCCTTCGCTGCCTGCAGCTAATCCTGATGCATCTCAATACCACGCCCGTGCCCTTCTGCTCCGAGGGTCAGTGGCCTGGAACCGGGAATGGCTTCTCAGCACGTCTCCTGGTCCTTTTCACGGAGCAGGTGGACAGGCAGCCAATGGGGAGAAGCTGCGCCCTGGAGGGCAGGAAGAGACACCAGTGCAAACCCAGTACCATCTACAGATCCTTTGCCTTTAGCGATCGATTTGGTGATCGCCTTCCCTTTGTCCTTTTTTTTTTTTTTTTTT
>NW_003852480.1:2256937-2285050 GCF_000181295.1 Otolemur garnettii
CCACCTCCGCCATATGGAGGTGGCGCCTTACTCCTTTGAGCCACAGGCGCTGCCCTCCCTTTGTGCTGTTTTAAAAGCTCAGTGCTGCTACTACCATTGCATGCTGTACTTAAACTGCCTTAGAGAAAAGCCGCGCTCGCGTGCACTTAGCTTCCTGTGACTTCTTCCTTCCCCCTCCAATCCTCCTCTCACATTCCGAGTCCAGGAAAAACAGGAACTGAGTGAGGTCCCAGGGCCACGCATCTGTCAGGGCTCAGAACAGGAGATGCCAAAGAATTGCGCCATGGTGCACTGAGCGCTTTGAATTGCAGTGAAGCTGGACGGCCTCAGATGCCAAGTCTTTCTGACCTTGCCCCATCGTCCGGTCCCCTGCTCCTCCTTCTCCCCCGAGGTAAGTCACAGAAACCAGAATCCTCTTCCCCAAGGCTCATCCTAGGAGTTGGACTTCTCTTCCCGAAAGAAAACCGTAAATCCCTGAAAAATCCCTCTGCCTCTTTTCCCTTCTCCCCAAGACGCCTGGGGTTGAGAAGTTACTCCGTGGGAAGGAGGTTGCGCAGGGAGCCGGAGAAGAACCTGGGCAGACTGCGGGCGGGCTTTCCCCCACACGCTCCACTCCCATCAGATCAAACCCTTTTGCCCCACTCACTGCTACATGGCTATGTTGTTTTCATCAAACCGAAGTATAAAAACAGGCAGTTTTTCTTGGGGCTTTGGGGTCTTCATTTCTGAAGGCTCCTGGGTCACATAAAACTGTGATTAAATAATTAATTATGCCTTTCTGTTGTTAACCTGTCTTTCATTGTAAGAGCGTCAGCCGTGACCCTTATGGTGGGTTAGGAAAGGGATCACACATTTCTACCCCCACCTAGCCTCTCCCTGCTGCCACCTAGGTCCGCGAGAGGCCTCAACACACATCTGCAGGGAAAAAGGACCATATCTCTTTGGCCTGATCACACATCCCCACAGCAGGCACAGCAAGAACCACTGGAACTCACTGGACTTCGAATGATCCATCAGGCAGGATGCCTTGAAACTTAAAAGTAGCCCCGTGCACTTGCATAGGGAATTCTGTGTCCCTGGAGAACCGGGAGAGAGTATGGAAGTGGGAGAGAGAGGGAGGAGGTTAGAAACACCTGTAGGGGTGCCCGGCCCCGGGAGGGGTTAGGGAACAGCCCATCAACTAGCAGGCAGAGAGCCAGGGAGTAGGGGCTCTAATAACCTAGCTCTAACGGTGATGCTGCTCCGTTGCAAATCTCTCATTAAGAAGCATTTTTTAAACTATTGAAATGCATTTTTTAAACTATTTAAATACTTTAATGTACATTGGTTGGGAAAATCAAACTCATAAATTTAGTGACAACAAATAATTTCTGCCTAAAAATGATCAAGACTGCAGCAGAAAAAAATTTTCCTCCCTCACTGGTCAAGTGGCTTCTTACACACAGGTGAGCTAAAATAACAAAGAAGAAGTCCCTGGGAGCGGATCACAGGAGGGAGAATAAAATCAAGTGTTCTTCATCAGAAACAAGATGTGGGAACTCCATTCTAAAGCTAAGAGATAGGGCTGTGTTTGTGTGCAATGTACACGTCCAAGAAGTTTGATTGCTGTGACTGGGCTTGGACATCCAGCCAATGCCCTCACGCCCGTGAGTAGAGAATTTTGTCATAGGGAAGGTAAAGAAATCTGCATGACAAGGGTGAGCTTCAGTTCACTTCACCTCACGCATTTGATTCAACTTAACTAACAATACAAGTTTGTTATGTGGAAATAAAAGGAAATGGAAAACAGATGGAAATCTGATCAAACTGTGCTAATAATTCCTTACTAGATCTTTACACATTTGCAGCTGAATAAAAGGCATTTTATTATGTTTTCAGGAAATAAGCACTCCTTATTTTGGAGAAATAATCAGGAAAAGATTTTTATAATTTAACACGACCTTTTATTGCCTTGTGTCAATAACAAAATTTAGAGTTTGTGTCAATGTTTCTCTTACTACACTCGTAAATAAATTTCACAAACCAAACAGGAAGCAGCCTCATTAACCTATGACAAAGGAAAAAGTGTCACATCTGAAAAGAACACGGAAAAGTTAAAAAATGTCGTATCATTCTGGCAATGTATTACAATAACAGCAAAAGACAGAAAGCAGATTTGAGTGAGTCATGAAATCAGCAAAAACTGGTATTTTACATAGAAAACTTACTTTCTATCTTCAGAGGGTAAAAAGAGAGAGAAGGCAGGAGTTTCCAAAGAGAGAAATGATTGGAAATTATCTTTAAACTCCAGATGGACATGCAAATTGCTTATGTCAGACATGAATTCTTGCTGAAATTTAAATAAATCTTGCCAGAAAATTGGCAGAATGGGAACATTAGAACAAAATATGTAAAATATTATGTGTTTGACTTGTCCCAGAATTTGGGCTTGTTCTGAGATTCAAAAAGATGTGGGCCTAAAAATGTCCAACGAGGTGGTGACCAGATCTACTCACACACAGGTAGGACTGTCAAGGTGTCGTGAGTGGGAATGATTACTTCAAACTGCTTGAGAACCAGATGTCTGCAGAACCCTTGTACACTGTTAGTGGGAATGCAGATTAGGATAGCCATTACAGAAAACTGTGAGGAGAATCCTCAGAAAAGTAAATATATAACTACCATACGAGGCAGCAATCCCACTTCTGGGTATTAACCTAAGATCTGAAATCTGTTTGTCAAAGTGGTAAGTGCACGTCCATGTTCATTGCAACACTATTCACAAATAGGCAAGTTATGGAGTCAACCTAAGTGTCCATCACCAGAAGGATGGATAAAGAAAATGTGGCATATATACACAATGGCACACCACTCTGCTATTTTAAAAAAAAGGGGGGGGGGAGATTCTATCATTTGCAAGTATGTGGATGGAACTAGAGAATATTATGCTAAGTGAAATAAACCAGGTGCAGACAGACAAATACCCCCACATTCTCACTTAATGCATGGACTCTAAAACAATCAAAATCAAAGAACAGACAGAAGAATGGTGCTTACAGAGGCTAAGGGGTAGGGGAAAAGTGGAGGTGATGGTCAAAGGGTACAAAATCTCAGGCAGGAGAAAAACTTTGTTTTCAGACCGATTGACCTACGGAGCAGCATAGTGACTCTAGTCAGTGATGTATTGTACATTTCAAGATTGATGAATGAATTTCAAATGTGTTCACCACCAAAAATGATAAAAATGATTTGGGGCGTAGTTATGCTAGTTAATTTGATTTAACTATTCCACGTTGTATTCATAAATCATAACATCACGTTGTATCCCACAAATATGTGCAATTATAAGATAATAAAAAGATGATGAGGGTCATCCTCGATTTTTAAAAATTCAGTGGTAAGCTAAAAATAGAAGAGTCAGTCAAGTGTACTGCTTTAAGAAAGTAGAATTTTTTTAAAGGATTTGAAAATCGGGGTACAGGTGAATCTTTCTAAGAGTAGAATGTGAACATTTTAAAGCAATAACTGAGAAAATGACATGAAGGCTGTGTTGAGCAGTTTGATGGAAGTATTTCAGATTGCATGTGAAAACCCCACACTGTACCAGAAGTGCATTAATGTACATAGTTACCATTCAATAAAAAAAAAAAGAAAGAAAGAAAGAAAGCGTGAGTGGGAAAAAAAAAAAGGATTTGAAAATCAATGGTTATGCTGAAATAAGTCAAAATACACCAAGGGTCTTAAAGTTGCATCACAGAGCCCAGATGCCCTTCCAATCCACTCCCTTCCATATCCTGACACCCCACAATATTTCCCCCACAAGCAGATCAAAGTCTACCCCAAGAAAAGGCCACTGAAGCAACCTTGAAAGAGTAAATGGCTGCAAAATTGAGGAGTTTTTGTCAATTAATAGCTGCTTTTCTGAGTTCTGGCAAATAGTTATGCTCTACCTATTTATACTTTTTTTTTTTCTTTGAGACAGTCTCACTCCATTGCCTGGGCTAGAGCACTTTAAGAATAAGATAGTCCTCCTTCTGTTCAAGATACTATAACAGAGATCACATTCATTCTCTTACCTGAAACAATCAAGAAACCAGACAAAATATTCCAAAGTCGTTATAAAAACACTGAACATCAAACAACAAACAACAGTGATTCCTAAAAAAGATAGGAAATGAATGAGCCATGTAACCATGCTCCAACTTGCTGTGTTGAGAGTCTCAGGAGGCAGGAAGAGGGCATCTTCTGGAGTTGAGAAAATGAAACTGAGACTCTGGGGAGACTAGAGTTGGCAGCATGGAACTTGGAGAAGAAAGAGCTGCTCAGAAGGGGGAACCCAGGCACCTGCAGATGCTGCTCCTCAGATATGCAGCAGAGTAGTAATCAGACAATCCAGTCCAGAGGGAAGAGCACCCAGCATCCTCTCAGGGCCAGGAACAAAATCCATGGAGCATCAGGTGGAGCACTCAGATGGGATTTGCCCCAGCTGTGGGGGAAAAACTCACCTTAGACTGTCTCTTGCTCTGCCTCTCAAAACTTGAAAAACTCCCAGGAGGACAATTGTTAAATCAGAGTGTGTGCACAATTATATTTTGATATACCCCTCCCTGTTTGACTCTAAAAAGTCTTTCAGTTCATGCTGTCCATTTTTCAGTTATCATCAAGGGATTTATCTATTTACTTCTCAATCAGATGGGTAAATGTTTATTCTTATGGCTTCTTATGGCTCGTCTCCCTTTTCTTTGTTCTTTTTCTTTCATTTTTTTTAGAGACAGAGTCTCACTTTATTACCCTTGGTAGAGTGCTGTAGTGTCACAGCTCACAGCAACCTCCAACTCCTGGGCTTAGATGATTCTCTTGCCTCAGCCTCCAGAGTAGATGGGACTACAGGCGTCCACCACAACACCCGGCTATTTTTTGTTGCAGTTTTTGGCCGGGGCTGGGTTTGAACCCGCCACCTCTGGTATATGGGGCCGGCGCCCTACCCTTTTCTTTATCAACTCTCTAACCCGACTAGGCTACTCCCTGAATTGCTGACACTTGCCACCCTCAGCTGGCAGCCCTGACTCTAGCTCAGTCCAATAGATATGATCTAAACCTCTTCATTAACCACATGTACACATCAGGATCCCAGTTCAGAGACTGGTCACCCTCTCCAACGGGCAGAATTCAGATTTCAATTGCTAATACTTTTCTCATTTCTCAAACAAAAGGCAATATGGTAAAAGCTCACCCAACTGATTTAAGTTATTCTTTACCAATGGGCTCAGAATAAAATAATCTGACAAGAGCCCATCTTTCACAGGCAACTAGGTTTGAAGTCAAATATCTTCTCTGTCACCTACTAATTGGATAACCCTGAGCAAGATAAATTATCCTGTCTAAACTTGTTTCTTCATCTGCAAAATGAGAAGGCTGATCTCATTCCCCAAGTTTACTATATCTAAATGCATACTCTGTCCCCTTTCCTGCTAATATGCACCAAATCCTCCAAATTAGTGATTCTCAAACTTGAGTGTATATACAAATCACTTAGGAATCTTCCTAAAGAGCAGATTCCAATTCATCAGGTCCAAGGAGGGGGCCCAGGTTCTGTGTGTCTAACATGCTGTATCTTCACACAGTAAGGTTGAACCCTCAGAAATAAAAGCACAATGGTGGTGGTTTTTAAATTGTGTTGCATCAAACCCCAGTGAGTATTAAATTCATTGAGTACTAAATATGTTAAAGATGCATTGCCCTAAGATGCAAGAGGATTAATTCATAGTTTCTGTCTTCAAAGAGATTTGCTGACTCAGCACCTGTGGCTCAAGTGGCTAAGGCGCCAGCCACATACACCTAAGGGGCGGGTTCGAATCCAGCCCGGGCCTGCCAAACAACAATGAGGGCTGCAACCAAAAAATAGCCGGGCGTTGTGGCAGGTGCCTGTGGTCCCAGCAACTTGGGAGGCAGAGGCAGGAGACTTGCTTGAGCCCAGGAGTTGGAGGTTGCTGTGAGCTGTGATGCAACGGCACTCTACCCAGGGGGACAGCTTGAGGCTCTGTCTCAAAAAAAAAAAAAAAAAGAAAAGAAAAGAAAAAGAGATTTGCTTTCTATTGGGAAGAATAAAATGACTTAGTATAAAACACAGTGAGAAGAGGCCCATTAAAAGTACAAATGTACAGAAGTTCAAAAGAGGAATTGTCTCTACTTGGAAAGACCAGGAGGACTTTGGGGAGAGTTGGAAGTAAATCCTCAGAGGATGGACAGGATTTCTTCTATCACTAGTAGAGGGGGGAACAATCTCTGGTGGAAGATGGAGCAAAAGAATGGAGCCCAGAAAGTTAGAGCAATATGGGCCCACGAAGAACAAGAAGTGTGAGGCTGGGTTTGGACAGGGGGGCTAACTCACTATGAGTGTTGCAGAATAATGTGCCATAGGAGTTGGGTCTTGCTCAATTGTAGGAGGAGCTGGGGAAGTGAAGTTCCAGAAGGGGCAGTTGGAGGATCAGAGAAGACACCTGCTGGTTCATGTAAGAATTCTACATCCAGCAGAACACGGGAGACTGGGCCGGGGCGCTCAGAGGGAGGTCTACAGGAAGCTGCCGTTTCTGCTAGCGCATCTGGGAGTGCACAGCTAAGCATCCGGAGGCCGACAGGGGCTGATGTTGCTCCCCAGGGCCAGCAGCAGGGAGGAACTGGACACAAACCAGAGCACAGGCAGGACGCGTGGGAACCCGCCAGGCACCTCCGCAGCTGTTCCTCAGTATCTAACCCAATCAGCTTCAGAGAGCAGGGGCCACCGCCTGACTTCTGACTTCAGATCTCCTTGGCAGTTCTTCACGAACCACACAAGGAGGCTTGTTCAGGGAAATACAGTCCCCGGCTTAAATGGTTGACGTGAACATACCACCACATGTCCCGTTTAAACAGAGACATACATGAACCTGCTGGAGATTAATTTTTGAGGGTATCGAGGAACACGGTAGTGACCATAATTTTCAGGGCATGAAGCTTATTTTCAATAATTTAATAGTGACAAGACAGTGTTATTTATTTTTGCGGGTTCAGACAGATCCAAAATTATCCATTCCAGCACAGGAAAATATTCTTTAAAATAATTTCCTAATCCATGTAACCACGAAATTGTTTAATTTGAGAGAGAGAAAGAAAGAGAGAGAGAACGCTGCAGCAGAGCCTTCCAACCCCTGGCCCAGGCTCACAGTCACACCGGTGGAAGGGAAGGGGTCCAGTGTACGGAGATACACACCCTCCCAGCCTGCAGGGCAGCTGGCTGCAGTCAGTGTTGCTGGACAGCCGCTTTGTGCAGTGGGCGTGATGGACCATATTTGGCTCCCGCTGCCTCGCGCAGAGCGCCCAACGCACCGAGTGGTGCATCTGTTCCGCAGCCAGCCGCAGCGTGCACTGCTGTCCCCCACGGACAAGGACCCAGTGGGGCTGCTGACCTGACCGAGTCGCGTTCCAGATCCAGATGCCCGAGGAGCTCGGCAGGAGCCCTAGGCACGCTAGCAGGAGGCAGGCAGGGGTGAGAAGGAAAATAGGGACCATCCAAGCTCTGAACCTCTGCCTTCGTGTGTCTGAAATAGTTATGTGGCTTTGTGGCTAATTTGACCATTTTCTGATTCAAACTAACTTCAGGTGACTGCTCTAAGAATGCATCTACATTTTGAAAATGAGACCTTCGTCATTTTTTAAAAATTCTGATGTGAAAAAATTCAAGTAGATTTAAAGTCTATTAACATTAAAGATAAGATAATTTTTTGTTGTTGTCTTTCTTTTTTGAGACAAAGTCTCACTTATTAACACTCAGTAGAGTGCTGTGGCATCACAGCTCACAGCAACCTCCAACTCCTGGGTTTAGGGCGATTCTGTTGCCTCAGCCTCCCGAGTAACTGGGACCAGAGGCGCCCGCCACAATGCCCCGCTACTTTTTTGTTGTTGCAGTTTGGCCGGGGCCAAGTTTGAATCCACCACCTTCAGTATATGGGGCCGGCACCTTACCCACTGAACCACAGGTGCCGCCCTAAAGATAATTTCAATGTATGTTCTCTAACGGGGGCGGGGGGGGGGGGTGAAGAGCTGCTTTAAATATAATTTCAACTGGTACAAACACTTGGCTGGTTGTTTAAAATAGTTTTCATTTTTTAAATACATACCTATGTGAATAATATTTCTCTTTGATGGTGACTGCCAAGAGAGCAAAGAAACCACCATCCAAATGGTATTAGTAAGAAATTTAATGTAGCCATTGAAGGCATAAAACCTAATATTAAAATGTTATGTTCATGGAACCAGATACAAGTTTTTCATTAAAACCCCTGAAATATTTTATTTAGAAATTGTAGGCATATTTAAATATAATTTAATAATTAAATTTAGGCATATGTTAATATTTAACTATGAAGTGTATATTTATATCATCTAATATAAATATAATTAATCCTTTTACTAAGCACCAAATAAATTTCCCAGGCCCTCTCTTGTTTACTGTAGTGTAATGTACGTTGTAATTTTATAGTGTTCTACATATTTCATTATGTTAAAAATAAAATGAAATAAAAATAAAACTCTAGAGAATAAAGGTTAGAAATTTTCATTTCTGTGGCCACTGAGACCCTAGATGCAGAATTACTTTCCAACTCCATATTTGAACAAAATTCACCCAATGGAAATGATAGTGAGTGCTAGCTAATAATCGGTCTTCTCAGCTTATCAATATTTCCCTGAAAGATGAATTATCTTGTCAGAGTTCCTTAAAAACTACAGATTCAAGGGGTGGCACCTGTGGCTCAAAGGAGTAGGGCGCCAGCTCCGTATGCTGGAGGTGGCGGGTTCAAACCCAGCCCTGGCCAAAAACGGGGAAAAAAAAAAAAAACCTACAGATTCAAAACTGCATTTGAAAAAGATGAAGATGGCTGGGGCTATACAAGATGAATAGAAAAAGGAGGAATGAGAGAAGGGAGGGAGAGCTGTGTGCTGCTGGGAGAGAAGACCCAGCACGGGACTGGAGAGGAGGCGTGGAAGAAAGAGTCACGAGGCACTCTGCAGACAAAACCTTCCGAACTCTGGTCTGACAAGAAGGAAAAGTCTAGAAGAAGACAAATATGACTGAAAGCTTGGTTGTTGAGAGGATGGTAAAGAAGAATCAAAGAAGAGAAAAGGAAGAGCTGGCTTAGGGGGAATGATGCGTCCGGATCTGGATCCCCCAGGTAGGGGACAACAGTGTAAACTGCCCAGCCAAGAAGTCAAAATACTGGTTTGGAGTATGAGGGGAAATAGCCTCAAATATGAAGCATCATTTTCAAATAGAAGAAATAACAAGTTGAATTGTTAGTAAATAATAATAATTCTGACAACAGTAATTCAGGGAAAGATTTTTGAGATTCAGAGTGTTGTCTGTGTGCTCTTCCTCTGCACAGGCTTATACACGCTCCTGACTTCCCAGAATTACCTACTATAAAGCTATAAAGGCAACATATAAAGGTATTGAGAAATTTGGTGAACTGAAATATGCTTTTTTTTTTTTTGAGACAAGAGTCTCACTGTGTTGCCCTCAGTAGAGTGCTGTGGCATCACAGCTCACAGCAACCTCAAAGTCTTGGGCTCAATTGATTCTCTTGCCTCAGTCCCCAAAGTAGCTGGGACTACAGGTGCCAGCTACAATGCCCAGCTAGTTGTAGAGAGGAGGTCTCACTCTGGGTCAGGCTGGTCTCAAACTCGTGAGCTCAAGTGATCCTCCAACCTCGGCCTCCTAGAGTGCTAGGATTACAGGCATGAGCCACTGCACCTGGCCTGAAATATGCTTTTAACAAAACTTTTTCATTTGCAATATTTTCTTTGGACTATTTTTCTTTTGAAGCATACTAGATATTCAGAGTAATGATATTAGCTGTGAACAAATAACACAGCTAATATCTTAACACTAAGATAAAAAAAAAATGTATCCATAAATTTCTTTACAAAGTACTTCTGCCTGCAATCCCTCTGAGGAGTATCTACCCAAAGGAAAAAAAGGTCATTGTATCATAAAGACACCTGCACTCAAATGTTTCTCAAAGCACAATTCACAATTGTAACAATGTGAAATCAACCTAAGTGGTTGATTCATGAGCAGATAAGGAAAATGTGGAATGTCTGTATTATACCAGAGAGTACTATTCATCCATAAAAATAAATGAAATAATGTGATTTTCAGCAATGTGGAGGGGACTGGAGACCATTATCCTAAGTGAAGTATCTCAGGAATGGAAAACCAAATACCGAATGTTGTCACTAATAAGTGGGAGCTAATAGATGGGTACACATGGGCACAAAGTGACATAAGGGACACAAGAAACCTAGAAGGCGGGAGGGAGGAAGGATGGGTGTGGGATAAAAACTTACCTATTGGGTACAGCGAACCCGGTTCTGGTGACGGCTACATCAAAAGCCCTAACTTAGGCATTATAAAAGATATCCTTGGAACAAAAACACTGGTATGCCCTTAATTAATATTTTGAAATTTAAAAAAAGAAAAAGAAAACATGTCTATGACCAACAATGCCTCTATGAACTGAGACGTAAAGAGAATGTTCGCTTCAGTATTACGGACAAACTTGAATGTAAGTCACCAACCTGCTGAAGATAAGTGATTGGGAAAGGGGTACAATAAAATGTAGGGAAATTATGCTACAGCTTTTTATTTCATTGCAAACAGGGTAAGTGCAAGCAAAAGTCTCAGCAGTGCTGAATTTTTTTCTTCTTCTTGATGGCATGGTCATAATAGCACCGAGGGAAACATCCTTAAATACGCGCAGGCTTGACCAGGACAACTGAAAGCATTAAAGCAAAACGTCATGATCCCTATCAAAGCCTTTTCTCCCCAGGGAATTATACTGTCATAGAGAAAAATGAATGTAAATTTCTCCTGATCTGCAGACACATTACCTGTTCCATGAGATATAAAAGAAGCAAGCAATACTTCATTGTTTAGTTGAAATTATAGACTGGTTGAAATTATATCCAAAAGATAACCATAGTCTTTATAAAAGAAAATTGACAACAAGACAAAAAAATTACTCTTTGTGACTATGTAATAGTTTTGCCACTTTTAACTAACTATTGAAGTAGGTCCTAGAGCTGGGAGTGAGTAAGAGAGGAAGCTGAAAATGTACAGATTCTATCTATTTTGCTTGGTATATAATTCCTCACCAGAGAAGTAAAATCAAGTTAAAATATAAAAAGTTTTTGCAGCCTATTATACATGTAGAAGAAGAATGGGGGGGGGGGACGTAACATTTGTTTTATTTTTTATTTAGTTATAATTTACATATAATAAATAGCATAGATTTTTAATTTGTTGACAGCTGTGTTCAAAAGGGCCCCATGTTTGGTTCAAGACTCTGCTATCACTATTGGCTTGAAATTCTTAATAATTTTGTCTTTGAACTTGTATTTTACGAATTGAGTCTAATCAGACAATGAAGCAATAGGTGAATCTCCTGTTCCTTGTCGTCACATTAACATATGGCCTTTGCAATGCCCGGGTGTGGAAAGAACTCCTGGGAAAAATGAAAAGTGGAAGTTCAATGAGACCCCAAGTGATAAGGCGTGTTACCTCTGTGAATGAGTAAGTGTGGTTGGCCATAGTCTCGAAACCTTGCTTTCCATTCCAACCAGAACTTGCTTTAAACGCAGAAAGAAGAAAATGATGTTCGAAAAACATCATAAGCCAAGGAATTCTATCCTAGTCTTTCCTACTGTGTTACTTTCCTGTAGTAGCCAACCACTTAATGTTACAAAGGGTGATACAGCGAGATCGTGTCCTATTTATTTGTTTTTGGTGTTGCTGCAATTGCCAAGTGGGTCTTCATAAAATCTTTTCCCAGGCCAATATTCTTAAGAGTTTGCCCCACACTTTCTTCTAGAATTTTGATCATTCTGAGTCTTAAATTTACATATTTTATCCAGTGAGAGTCATTTTTTGTCAATAATAAAAAGCTTCTGCACAGCTAAGGGTACAACTAAAGCAATCAGACAACCTTCAGAATAGGAGAAGATACTTAAATGCTACAAATCTGACAAAGGGCTGATAACTTAAATCTGTAGACAAATCAATCTAATCAACAATAAAGGAGGGAATCATCCCATTTATAAGTGGGGAAGAGACATGAACAGAACTTTCTCCCAAGAAGACAGATGACTGGCCAACAAACACATGGAAAAATGTTCATCGTCCCTAATCATCAGAGAAATGCAGATCAAAACCTACCTAAACCCAGTGGGAATAGCCCACATCACAAAGTCCCAAAGCTGTAGATGCTGGCATGGATGTGGAGAGAAAAGAAACACTTTTACACTGCTGGTGGGATTGCAAACCAAAATAGCCTCTATGAAAAGAAGTATGGAGAATTCTCAAAGAGCTAAAAGTAAACCTTCCATTTGATCCCATAATCCCATTACTAGGTATCTACCCAGAAGAAAAAATATCACTTTACCATAAGGACATTTGCATTAGAATGTTTTTCATAGCTTGATTTACAATTGCTAAGGCATGGAGTCAACCCAAGGGCCTATCAACACAAATGGATTAATCAACTGTGGTATATGTCTCCCATGGAATACTATTCGGCCATAACAAGTTTGAGACTTCACATCTTTCATATTTACCTGGATGGAGTTGAAACACATTCTTCTTAGTTAAGTATCACAAGAATGAAAAAGCAAGTATTCGATGTACTCATATGAAATCAATAGATAAACAACTACATGCCAGGCAGCACCTGTGGCTCAAGGGAATAGGGTACTGGCCCCATATGGCAGAGGTGGAGGGTTCAAACCCAGCCCTGTCAATAACTGCAAAAAAAAAAAAACACTACATGTCCACATTAGAGAAAACACAATTAAAATCAAGGGAGGAGGATTGACAAATTCTCACCTAACGTGCACAATGTAAGGTTACACAGGACACCCGCTGAGTGAAGGGCTCAACCACACCTTGAACTGTATCTACCAAACTCAATGTAACCTAATTATTTGAACCCTCATGTTAATCTGAAATTTTAAAAAAGGAGAGGATGATATAAAAAGAAAGGAAAGATAGAGTGAAATGTAATCCACTGTGCCTTTGCCCTTCAACCTTCCTTACTCATCATGAAGCAAAGGTAGGGGGTGTTAGTCCAATGTTCACATGTCAAGGAGTTAAACGTTAAATAAAAACAGTGGAATTCATTTTATGCAGTGTTGCCACTATTTGGACAAGAACCACAAACATATGCATGAATGAACTTCAAAGTATGTGCTATGAGCTGAATATTTTACCTCTCAAAATTCACACCTTGAACTTCATTTTTTTATTTTTATTTTTGTTTTTTGAGACAGAGTCTATGTCGCCTTTAAGGGGTGGAGTGCCGTGGCATCAGAATTCACAGTAACCTCAAACTCTTGGGTTTAAGAGATTCTCTTACCTCAGCCTCCCAAGTAACTGGGACTACAGGTGCCTGCCACAATGCCTGGCTATTTTTTTGTGGCAGTTGTCATTGCTGTTTAGCAGGCCCAGGCTAGGCTTGAACCCACCTCTCTCGGTGCATGTGGCCAGTGCCATAACCACTGTGCTACAGGTGCCTGGCTACACACCTTGAACTTTAATCCCCAGTGCAGCGGTATTGAGTAGTGGGACAACTGGGAGATGATCAGGTTATAAGGGCTGGGCCTTCCTGAATGGGATTAATGTCCTCAGAAAAGAGACCCAAGAGGGCTTATCTGTCCCTTCCACCACACGAGGACACAGCTAGAAAGTGCCATCTTTGAGGCAAAGAGGAAGGCCTCACTAGACATCAAATCTTCTGGCAGCCTCTGAGCAACACATGTCTGTTGTCTGTAAGTTATGCAGTTAAAGGCATTTTGTTGTAGCAGCTTGAATGCAATGAGACAATACAAATTTTCTAAGTTCAGCTGTTCTGCTTAAAAGTTCAATGTGCTTATAGTTGCATTTAAAACTAGCATTGCACAAAACCAAGATAGAAATAAATTTTACCATTTAATATTAAATTTAACAACTTTAAGTTTTCTTTAGTTAGAACAACCTAAATAGGAAGTAAAAATATACCATGGTGTTCAGAGAGAGATGACAGCAGAAAGCTTTATACCCTAGTACCTTTAAAGGCACCACTTTTTTCCTGCTTTCTGCACATTTTCATTTTGCCCTGGGCTACACAAATTGTGTAACTACCATGTTGCACATTAATGAGATCTTACCATGCTGCTTGATTGCATTTTTAGCTCAATATAAAGATTTTGTGGGGTTCGTTAGTGTCATGGGGAGCAGCCTTTCTACCCTTTGCACTGCAGCCAGGCATGACTATTATGCCCTTGTTAGCAAATGTGTATATGGCTTCCATTTGAGAGCTATTAAGAATAAAGCTGCTATGAACATGCTTGTACAAGTCTTTTTGTAGAAATGTTTTATTTTTCATTGATAAACACCTGGAAGTGAAATTGCTCAATCATTAAGATAAAAGCTGTGGCAGATACAAAAGAAATTCATCCAATGAAAAGAGCAATAAAAAATTTAATACCTAAATCTCTATGATCCTGATTTTTAAAACATTAACATTTTCCATTATTTTCTCCTTTTCATTATATATATATATATATTTACATATATATATATATACACATATATATACACGTTTTTTGGTTTTTTTTAAAAGAGTCTCACTTTGCCACCCTGGGTAGAGTAGCATGGCATCACAGCTCACATCAACTTCAAACCCTTGGTCTCAAGCAATCCTCTGGCTTCAACCTCCCGAGTAGCTGGGACCACAGGCACCAAACCACAGTGCCAGACTATTTTTAGAGACATGGTCTCACTCTAGCTTAGGTTGGTCTGGCCATCCATCCACCCCAGCCTTCCAGAGTGCTAGTATCACAGGCCTGACCCACCGCACCCAGCCTTATTTGCTTCTTTTAAAGAAAAAAACATTTGAAACAACAAAGACTCTACCTCCAGCAAATTTCCCTGCCTCCCAAAATATAACATGAAAGTGAAGTTAGTGCATGTCATTCAAGCGTATTTTATGCAGTGTACATCCACTTGTTGTTTGATAGAACTTGACGTGGAGATGTTACCACACTCAATGTATCATTCTGCACCTTGCCTTTTTTCACCTAATATTATTGAGATTTAGTCATTCTGATAACCATTTCTTATTTCAATTTTTTTCTTCAGCTAAACCAGTAATTTTGAACTAGTGTGCCACGAGAGAATCTTAGCTGTGCCATGAAAATTTTTAAAGATCATTAATTAAATTATTTTCAAAAGAAGTTCAAAGCACAGTAAGCATGTTCCTTTTTTTTTTCACTCTTTCTTTTTTGATCATAATTTAAGTGTGCCATGGAAGTTTAACTATAGGGTCAAGTATGCCGTGACATTTAAAAAAAGGTTGAAAATACTGAGCTAAATCCATCACTGTAAGACTGAACTAGAGCTTATTTATTCATGTCACTACCAACCAACAGACAAGTGTTGGTCCCACATGTAACACTTTCACGATTACAACCAACATTGCAATAGACATACTTGAACCTGTCACCTTGTCCACATGTGTGAGACTCTAAGGTCAATATGTAGAAGTAAGTGTTGAATTGCAGGATATGTACATTTTTTACTTTATTAAAGCTTGTAAAATTATCCTCCAAAATAGTTGTGGTAATTTGCATTCCCCCATGCAATGTCAGAGTCCTTATTTACCCCACATTCTCACCAACAGGTTGTAAAATCGGACTCTAGATTTTTTGCTAATTATGGGTACATTTCCCAGATTTCTGGGAATGTTGACATCTTCGAGTATTCAGATGCTTTTCTTCCTTAGTGAATTGTCTATTCATATCCTCAGGCTATTTTCTGTAGCTTTTTCCATTTATTTGTATCTATCCTTTTGCAGGCTACAAAGTTTTTGTTAGTCATGGGTATTGAAAATATCATCTTCCAGTAAAGTATTTGACTTTTAATTTTGTTTATTTTTTCTTGAGTCACGCAGGAATGTTTTGTTTTAGCATAGTCAAAAATTTACCATTTTCCTTGATGACTTATATTTCATTTGTTTTAAGAAATGTTTTCCTATTCTAACATCATAGAAATATTCTCCTATATATATATTCCTTCAAACATTAAGGTTTATATTTTCACAGTGCAGGTCTATAATCTACCAGAATATCATCTATTTATTTTTTAACAGAATAACACAACTGACTCATTTATAAAGACATTTATGCAGCTCACAGTTGTGGCGGCTGGGAAGTTCAAGGGTGTGGCATGGGCACCAGCTCAGTATGTGGTGTGAGGGTCTTGCTGTGTCATCCCCTGGCAGAAGATAGAGGGGCAAGAAAGCATGTGCAAGAGAGAGGAGGGGGGCCAAATTCATTCTTTTTCAAGAAACTACTCCCAAAATAATGATTTTAATCCATTCATGAGGGTAACCCTCATGATTCAGGTGACTAAATTTCTTTTCTTTTTTTTTTTTTTTTGGCAGTTTTTGGCTGGGGCTGGGTTTGAACCCACAACCTCCGGTATATGGGGCCAGCACCCTACTCCTTGAGCCACAGGCACCGCCCATGACTAAATTTCTAATACATAACTTTGGGGGACACATTCAAACTGTATCAGTTGGTATCTAATTGTATTTGTCCCATCCACTTAGCAATAGTCCATCCCAAGTAATATTCTTTTTCTCTCAATTGTTGATAATGCCGCTTCTGTTATATTTGTTGCAGTGTCAGTGTTGAAGCTGGGATCTATTTGCATCTCCCTATATCAAAACTATTCTGATTTAATCATATCATTTTATATGAAGCATTGAAATCTGGAAAGACAAGTTAATTGTTTCCAGTAAGTTCTTTCATATTTAGAATAGTTCCTTATTTACCTAGTCCAAACAAAGAACTTTATGATTAATAAAATTCTTTTTTTATTACAGTAGAACTTCTATAAGTTGACCACCAAGGGACTGTAACAAAGTATCCAGCAGGTGGAGATGGTCAACATAAGGAACTAGGCCTACTGTACTGATATGTACATGTGACGTATGTCTGGTCTATGAAAATTAGGTCAACCTTAAGTGGTCAACAATGGAGGTTCTACTATATATTGAATTTGCTATTGTCCTAGGCCTATACAAGGAGACCAGTTTTTCATAACTCCAATCTCAAAATTTCTATTATTAATATATACTTCTGTCATAGAAAACATTGTAGCACATGAAAATATACTTGGGGGTTGCTATAAAGCTAACAAAGCATTTTGCAAAGTATCATTTTCCAATTTACTATTAATTTCCAATTTACTATTAATCTGAAAATCAGATTTTCCTTGATTTACAATGAGAAATCCATATAACTCTTAAGTAAATTATACCAGGTCACACTAATTTTCTGCTAACAAGCAGCAAATACTGGTTTCTGATTCAAATTATAATTTTTTCCATGCATCCTAATGTACTGACATTGTGATCATTCTTTTATAAACTTACTTTTCATGTGTAGATCTCTTGCCTCAATTATATCATAAGATTAGAAAACCAAGTAGGTGGTGCCCAAAGACACCAATACACAGAGAAGCTACCCAATAAACATTCCTAGATTAATCACCCATGACATATAGACATAACTTTCAACTTGAGCTCTATAAGTAAAAAAAATAAAATAAATAAGAAGACTTTTATTCTGTGTTCTGTGACCTCATAGTAGAGTTGATAAGGCATAGATCTTGAAATAGAAAAACAAGTGGAAAGGAATACAGCAGGCATTGTAAGAGAGCCATGCCCATAGTGTCCTTAAAGTAAAATGAATAAACTTCTTTGTCTAAAGCTAGGGGTTCTTTAAAAAGACACATTTAGAGGCCAGATGGCTAGGGCTAGATGGTAGAATATTTGTAATGTCAAACTTTGGATTGTTCCTGTAGGTAACCATGTAATACAGTTATTGTTAAAAAAGAAGTTAAGTTAAGAAGGAACAAAATTTGCTAGAAAATTCTGTCCTAATATATTGACTACATTGTATTACTATCACAGAAGGCCACAAACTAGATAATTTATAAAGAAAAGAAATCTATTGCTCATAGGTTTTGGAGGCTAAGAAGCTCATTTTCAAGGTACTGACGTCTGGTGAAGGCCTTCCAGCTGGGTCTTTCCATGGCAGAAGGGCAAGAGGACAGTGGAGAGACGGAGAGGCCAAACCCACAGTCCCCTACACCTGCTATTAATCCATTCGTGAGGGTGGAGCCTCAGGACCACAACATTCCAGCAGTGGAAGGCCTCACCTTCCAACAACTGCTGCACTGAGGATTCAGTTTCCAACACAGGCTTTTGGCAGAGGGGCACATTCAAACTATAGCACCTCATTTACTATTGCTTATGTAATGGTTATCTTAAGAAATGATTTGATTTTAAAACTTGGTCATAATATACATAAGATCACAAGCTAGATGTGCTTTTATACATTTTCCCACATCTTAAATTAAATATATAACTATAAAAATGAAAAAAGCTATCACCATCTGCACCACTGGAGGTACAACCACTTTCTATAATAGAAAGCTTTGCCTTGTGAGTGACTAGTACATGACCTGTGCAGATGACCTAATGTCCCTGTTTCAGCTTATCTGCGAAATGGAGATAATGCTGACTGCTCCACATTGCTGTGATAATTACACAAGAATAAGACTGCAGGCACATGATCGGCGCCAGCAAATTACATCCGCCCTTCAAACTCCCATAGTAACTTTGATTAAGGAATAAACACAGCAGCAAATATATCCACAACACCCATTCTCTGTCTTATACAATTGCTATTTTTTCAGTACTAAAGCTATTATTTCACATATTTGCTACATATTTTTTTAAAAAGTAACTTTTAAGAAAAGCGTACAAAAGGAGAGGCATTAACACTACCTAATTTTTTCACTGCACTGTGAAATGCAGAGCATGTATAGTTTGCTTTTAGCCAGCAGCGTTGCTGATTTATGGTAGACACTCAGAAGCAATTGTATCCAAACATACTTCCCTAATTGCATTCCACAGAAAAGCCAGGCGGGTTTTGCACTGCTGTGTGCTATTTTTAACTCCCAGCTTCACTGATAATTTCATAGAAAAGGGATAATCCTTCCTGTTTAATGCACAAGTTGGGAGTAAAATATAGAAGGAAAATCTCAGAAAGACATTAGAAGAAAGTGAATTAAAGACCCATGGTATACAGTAATCATGTGATTTTTAGCATGCTTCTTATCACCTGCATATATTTTAAAAATAAATAAATAGGAACTTTAGTAAGTAGGAACTAATTGTACATTGTGAAGAAATATAATACGAATATTTTCCCTGACTACTCACAGAAATTATATAAATGGAACTTACTACTGCAATTCGTTCCCAGTTAACTCAGTAAGCCAAGGATGATGCTGATACAGGAACCAAAGGCAGAGAAAGATGAAACCAGGCTTTTCTTTGGAAACCATTTTTGTATTTTGGACACTGATGAGGTGGAATAGAGTTGGAGAGATTTTTGTTTGTTTGTTTGTTGTGGTTTTTGAAATACTGTCTTGATCCAGTTTTGAGGCTCTAGCCAGAAGCCACTTAGCTCTCCTTCTAGAGCAGCTGATTGGGTCCACACCCCAACCACCATCCTCCCTACGTCAGGCTCTCACGCTAATCCTCCCAGGGCCAGGTGCCAGGCGATTAGGGACAGCCTCAGTGCCTGAAGCCCCTGAAGTTATTCAGATTGCATAGTAAGTACACAGGGAGGCCTTGAAGCCCAGCTAACCCCAGCCTGCTTACCACACTTCAGCCACCTCCACTTTGCTGCTAATAGTACCTTGTCCCTGGGTGAATCCCTGAATGGCCCTGTGGGACAGCCTTCTCTCACAGGGAGCTGTACAGAACAAAGAGTCCTGCCCTTCATCTAGCCTAGTGTCTCTGCGGTGTCCTGTCGTCCTAAGAACCTACAGTCTCTCCTAATATCTTATCAATAATGGTTGTGAGGCAGTCTGTTATGGTCCATAATTGCATTTCCGAGAAACACAGTTGGCAGCAAGTTTCAAGTCGCTCAGCTGATCCGTGTTGCTGGGAGGGCTTCGTTTGTTTCTGTCCATGTCAATTGTATGTTACTAGATTTTTGTGTATCTCAAAACTTATATAATATACAGTGCCAGGTGACAAAAAACCAGGGTGTATTTTTCTCTCACTTATTATTATGTAGTGGCTATTTTCTTTCTAAAGCAGACTTCATTTGAGTTATTTCTACAATTAGAATTCCCAAAGAGGACAACCTTGAAGCATTCAATTAGAATACAGGCAATCCCCAAGTTACAAACCCCCTACCTAGGTACAATTCACATTTATGAAGGAGGTTATTACAGTAAGTTCCCCAAGTTAAAAATATCCATCTGACATTTGACTTACACTGATTGAGCCTATTACAGGTAGTAGGGAAATGCACCTGCTCCAACTTACATACAAATTCAAATTAACAGCAAACCTACAGAACCTATGTTGTTCACAACCCAAGGACTGCCTGGACACAGATTTCAGTAGCCAATATTTTTTTCAAACAACCAAACTAATTCACATCATCTTTTTTTTTTTTTTTTCTTTTTTTTATTGAAAGGTAACTATGTACATTAATGCACTTCTGGGGTACAGTGTGGGGTTTTCACATGCAATCTGAAATACTTCCATCAACTGGTCAACACAGCCTTCATGTCATTTTCACATCATCTTAATATTTCAAATCTCTGGGAAAAAAAGGTGTGGGAAAGGCTCATCATCCTTAATCAACAGTGAAATGCAAATCAAAACCACTTTGAGATATCATCTAACTCCAGTAAGATTAACCCACATCACAAAATCCCAAAATGAGAGATGTTGGCATGGATGTGGAGAAAAGGGAACACTTTTACACTGCTGGTGGGAATGCAAACTAATACGTTCCTTTTGGAAAGATGTTTGGAGATCACTTAGGGATCTAAAAATAGACCTGCCATTCGATCCTGCAATTCCTCTACTAGATATATATCCAGAAGACCAAAAATCGCTTTATAACAAAGATATTTACACCACAATGTGTATTGCAGCCCAATTCACAATTGCTAAGTCATGGAAGAAGCCCCTGTGCCCATCGACCCATGAATGGATTAATAAATTGTGATGTATGTACACCATGGAATATTATGCAGCCTTAAAAAAGATGGAGACTTTACCTCCTTTACATGGATAGAGCTGGAACATATTCTTCTTAGCAAAGTATCTCAAGAATGGAAGAAAAAGCATCCAATGTACTCAGCCCTACTATGAAACCAATTTATGAGCACCCACACTTTCATACGAATGCTATAACCCAACTATCTCCAAGATGAAGGAGAAAGAGGAGGGGGAGGGAAAAGAAGGGGAGTATAGTTAGAGGGAAAGTAATCAGTGGCACCACACCCATGGTGCATTTTACAAGGGTACATGTCAAATCTACTAAGTATAGACTATAAATGTCTTAACACAGTAACTAAAAAAATGCAGTGAAGGCTATGTTAACCAGTTTGATGACGTATTTCAAATTGTATATAAAACCAGCACATTGTACCCCATAATTGCATTAATGTACACATCTATGATCTAATAAATAAATAAATAAAAATACAATCAGTAAGAAGCTCCTCATAACTGTCATTTATACTGATCTTGCCACATGTGGGAAAGTTGGTAAATTTTACTTTTTAAATTTGTCTAGAATCATTCAGAGCATTCCACTTCTGTGCCTAATCTCTCTACTTATGAAAAAATATGTTTGTTGATATCTCTGATCACATTTGTAAACAAAGAAAGCTTGTAGTAGTGGAAAGAACTGGAGCTGTGGCATCCGACCAGTTTGGGTTCCAATCTTGGTTTAGCCACTGTCTGCCTTATGATGTTGGGCAGATCATTCAAACTGCCTTTTACGTGAAACACATCCACATATTTAGCATTTTACATAAATGCATGAATGTGATATCATTCATTCATGTTTAAAATGCTCTTTTTAAAAATTTTTTTTCTTACATTTCTTAGGGTTTATTCATCTATCCCCATCATCACTAGGCACCAACCCATATCACCTGCTTCCCACCCATCCACATACCTCCAGGTACTAATATTAAGTTAGAATTTATCATCTATGTTTTTCAAGTGTTTACAAGACATCCATCATATACACACACACAGCACACATATACACATACACACGTTTGTAAATGTAGCATATATAATGATAACCCCTGGGTAAAACAACAACTCCACACCCACAATTCACTCAACAGCTCATGAAAATCCTACTATATCTAGTTGTATACTTACAATTATCTTTAATTGTTTTTAATTTAAAAATTTAATTGTTTTTAATTAAAAATAATTAAATTATTTTTAATTTACTTTTTATTTACTTATATATTCATTTATTCCTTTATTCATTTGCTTACTTATTTTTGCCACATCAAATAATGCAGCAACATACATGTTTGAAAATGTCTTTTTATATATTGAGGCTCATAACTCTACGAGATGCTTCCCAAGTAATATACATGGGGAAATATGTGTGTGTGTATGTGTATGTGTGTGTGTCTGTATAAAAAGTTTACAAAAGTAAATACCAGGAAAAGTATATGAAACTGCCAAATTATTAGAAGAAATATACGAAGTAAAATAAACACATCATTTATAAAGAACTATTTAAAAAGAAAAATTAAAAGGAGCCATAAAAGCAGAGTGTATAATGTAAGGCATAACGTTAGAACTAAGCGCAATCATAACCAAAATCTAACCAATGCAAATAGGCTGATATTTTGCACACAAGAAACTTGCACAGAACAAAGTAACTTTCTACCCCACCACCAACACAAGATCCAGGTGGACCCAAAGTATGTGAAAGATTTAAGCTTGGGCGGAGGGCAGCATGGTGGGTGGGGAGGCGGCTGCCTCGGGTGAGGGGCTGGTCTCAGGGGTGCGGCAGGCTACGGACTTCGAGGACCAGTTCCGCTCCTACTCGGAGAGCGAGAAGCAATGGAAGGTCCGCATGGAATTCATCTTGCGCCACCCGCCCGACGGCGGCGGCCGCCTGGACCAGCTGCTGTCCCCCTCTATGGTCTGGGCCAACCACCTCTTTCTGGGCTGCAGTTACAATAAAGACCTTTTAGGCAAGGTGATGGAAATGGCTGATGGGATTGAAGTGGAAGACCTGCCACGGTTTACTACCAGAAGTGAATTAATGAAAAAGCACTGTAGCTAAGGCAGAAGATTTATCCCATTTTCATCACCATCTACAGGCTTAGAAAATAGGCTGGGATGAACTTGACATAGACTACATGAGCGTGAAACAGACCACGGTAGCTCTCTTAAGACTCCTGGTATTACCAACAGAAAGAGGCAGGTGGGATGAGGAGGAATCTGTCTAGCTAGGCTTTTCAAAAGTGATCATTCTTCCAGTAGCTGTCCCCGTAAAAATGTGCACGGATATTTATGTATTTAGAAATCATCAACATTGTAAAAGCCCTCTTTTGTATTTTCAGTTGTTAAATGTCAAACTTTTTCTTTAAAATGATCTTTTTTGTTGATGTGATAAAAACAGGTCATGAATTTTACAGTTTGAATTTTTCAACAATTAAAAAAAAAAAGAAAGATTTCAGCTTATATGGTTTTATGGAGACCTTCCCCACGTTAAGAATGTATTAATAAAAATTTTAGTTTATCTGTAATTTAATTTTTACATTTAAATCTATCTAAAGCAAGAACTAAAAAAGACATTAGTCCATGCTGTCAAAATCTGGTCAAAAGATAAATGAAAATCTCAAGAAAATGTCTTCAATTCAAAATATAAAGAGGTGGCTCAGCACCTGCGGCTTAAGTGGCTAAGGGCGCCAGCCACATACACCTAAGGTGGCAGGTTCGAATCCAGCCTGGCCTGCCAAAACAACAATGACAGCCAAAAAATAGCCGGGTGTTGTGGGGGGTGCCTGTGGTCCCAGCTACTTGGGAGGCTGAGGCAAGAGACTCACTTGAGCCCAGGAGTTGGAGGTTGCTCTGAGCTGTGATGCCATGGCACTCTACCCAGGGGACAGCTTGAGGCTCTGTCTCAAAAAAAATAAAAAAATAAAAAATATGTATATATATATATAGAGAGAGAGAGAGGTAATTTCTAGTGCTCCTATAACATAATCTACACATGATAAATTGAATTTTTTAAAAAATACTCTGTGTTCCTCCTGTGGGATGAACAAATCCCTCTCCTGTTGAATTAAGATGGAGTCAGTCACCTTTGTTTAAACCAATAGAATATTGACGGAATTGATGTGTCACTTCCAAGAAATATGTACTCTTTTTTTGTTTGGATTTTTGTGCTGGACACAAGGTTTTTGAGATTGATTAACATTGTATACATCAGTGGTTTGCTCCTTATTGCTGATTAACGTTCTGTTATATATGAATAGACCACAATTGACTTACCTGTTCTTCTGTTGAGAAAAGTTCAGGCTGTTAGACATAATGCTGTTATGAACATTCTTATGCAAATTTTTTCATAGGCATCAGTTTTTAATTCTCTCCTAGGAATAGAATTACAGGGTCATAAGATAAATTTATGTTTAATTTTATTTATTTATTCATTTATTTAGACAAAGTCTTACTATATCACCCTCACTAGAGTGTTGTGGCATCACAGCTCACAGCAACCTCAAACTCTTGGGCTTAAGGGATTCTCTTGCTTCAGCCTCCCAAGTAGCTGGGACTACAGGCACCCACCACAGCACCTGGCTATTTTTTTGTTGGCAGTTGTCATTGTTGTTTTAGCTGGCCCAGGCTGGGTTCAAACCTGCCAGCTCTGGTGTAAGTGGCCAGTGCCGTACCCACTGAGCTAAACTCCATAACAGGTTTCCAGTGTGAGAGTTCCTGTTTCATTACCTGATGACTAATATTTATTGTTATTGGGCTTTTTAATTTCAGCCATTCCGATGGGAGTGAAGTAGCAATTCACTGTGCATTTGAATCTGCATTTTCCTAATAATCAATGATTCTGATTCAACATCTTTTTATCCCCCCCCCCGCCCCCACCTGAATATCCTCTTTTGTAGATGGCTGGTCAAGAGTTTTGCCTATTTTTTTCAGGATGTTTAGCTTTTCATTTATTGTGTCATAGTTCTTTATGGGATGTTATTTTCAATGAGGTAATTTTTTATTTTATAAAAATAAAACAATTTCTATTATAGCTAGTGTTTCTGGCATTCTCCTTAAGAAATCTTTGCCTATCCTCAAGATTGTAAAGATATTGTACATGCCTTTTATGAAAGAAGTTTTTCCTGTAGAAAATTTACAATGTTAGTTTTTCTGTTAGGTTGATGCTTCACTCAAATTAATTTTGGGTGCAGCATGAGATGAGCATTGAGGCTCATTTTCCCCCATATATTTATCAGTTCTTACAGCCTGATTTGTTGAAATGACTTTTCTTCCCCTATTGAATTGAATGGAAACGACTTGGCAACCTTTTCAGAAATCGATTTCCTATTTATGTCTTTTTGTGGACTTTCTACTCTGCTCATTGATCTATTTGTCGACTTTCCATGCTGTTCATTGATCTATTTGTCTAGCCTCTGTCAGCACCACTTTGTCTTGATTACTGCAGCTCTATAGCAATTCTTAAAATCAAATAGTGAACGTTCTCTGAGTTTATTCTTTTCATGCGAGATTCTTTTGCCTGCTCTAAATTTGTTCGTTCTGTATAATGAGAAAAAAATAATGATGCAAGACAGGAGATGACTGTTGGTGACATGTCTGTGAGATTACCCACAATCATCTATCATCTATACTAGAATTTGTTATTTTAAAATTTCGTAGCAATTTGACAGCTGAAATTGCTATTTCATTATTTTAATGGCATCTCTTGATTACCTAGGCATTTTTCAGTTTTTTTTATTTTTTATCTTTCTTTATTGCAAAATTCTTTCTTCATTATTATGCTGTGCCTTTATCATTCCTATTTGTGTATTCCTATTATGTTGTGTATTATCATTCCTTTCTCCTCAGGTGAGAAAGACGGGACCATCCTGGGATTCTCTCAAACGGTGCCAGAATCCGGACTTGCTGGGGTCACAGCACAGTACAGCAGGAAATCTGCATTTGGAGAGCAAGCAGACAGCGCAGGGACAAACTGACACATGAGAGAGATTATATCACGTGGACAAGAAACCGCAGGTGGAGAATACCTGCAGTGTGACAACTGAAGGAAGACTGGAGGCAAGAAGTCAAATTAGCAGAAGTTAGTGCAATCGTGAGAGAGAATAAGACCTTTAAAGGAAGCATAGCCAAGAACACAAACAAAAATCATGTCGACCAAAGCCAAAATCACAAGAACACAAACCTCCAAGGGGAAGAGGCTGGAATAAGGAAACACAGGTGACATAAATCAGAATAAACCAAAAAAGAGTGACAGAGGCCGTTCAAAGGACTTACTATGACTCAAGTTGATTATGGCTAAGTTCAGACACAGAAAGGCTCTCTGGTCATCAGGATCCAAATGAACAACTCCAACCTCAAGAAATGACTAGAGCAAAGAACAGGTACTTAACAATCATGCACAAGTATAAATCTTCAAAAAGATCAAAGAGGCAAGACTGTGTGTACATCAATTTCCAGAACAAATTTTTTCAGCTAAATATTATTCCAATACTTATTTTGGCTGTTTCCAAGTACAGATTTTTCTTTCCCTCAGACCCTGAATGGACAGCACACATTATGCAAATTGGATATAAGAAAGAGGGAAAGTGGAAGCTCAAATATCATATCAAAATTACACGCTTGATTGAATAAATAACAATCAATGAACAGAGCTCAGAAGAAGTACGTCTTCCTTTAATGTAGGATAAGACGATGCATCAATAAACATACATCAGAAAATAAACTGCTATAAATCACAGAGGACTGGGGCAAAGCAGAGGACCCAAAAAAGTGATAAAGATGTGAGAACAATTGTTACGAGAAATGGAAAAAGACATTGATTAGTATTAAGTAAGGGCACTGTTGAAGATAAAAAAAGAATTTACAGATGAAAAATGGGGCCAATTATTGTGGCTTTGCAGTAGTCTCTAGAAGCATAGATCATATCTTACAATGAAGGAAGTAAGAAAATTAGTGCCAAGCCAACATATATTTAATTCTCCAGTTTTTTAAAGTCTTCTCTAACAAACAAGACTGTAAGTTCCTTGAGAGTAGGGACTTTGAGTTGTACACCTTCTCATGCTTCACAACTCCTATCTCAGCACCAGGAAAAATTGAATGCCTAATGTGTTAGTATTAATGGATATTATATTGCTATCTGTACCTCTTTAAATGCAGACTTCAATAATGTTAAAAATGCCTAATGTCACACAAGGTATATTTGCTCATGCCTACCACATGAACTGAAATATCTTTCCTAATCTAATATACCTTGTAGTCAAAATTTTCAAATCCAAACAGAATAAAATTCCTACAACATAAAATGTTCAGGCATGTATAAGACTCAAAACCAGTCAAAACATGTAACAGGTGGAAGAGAGATACTAATTCCTATAGCCCATCACAAAATGGAAAAAAATAAGAGATGAGTAGAGAGACCCAGAGATTGAACAAAGGAAACTCAAAAAGAAAAACACAGTCTTTTTTTTTTTTTTTTTTAAACAGGCCAGGAGCAGTTGTATGGGCCAAAGATTCTCTAATGGAGCTTGTCCTCCTGTGGTCCTGCCCCATAGATGACTAAATTACTCAGGTATGAAGATTAGCTTCCAGGTTTGGCATAAAAAGGCCCCAGATATTTCAAGTGGCCATTTTGGAATTGCAATGTTTTTGGATAACTTTTCCCCAGAAGTTTATTTAGAAAAATTGGCCAGAATTCTCTCTGAAGTGAATGGGTAGTAGTGAGCAATTCAACATGCTACTTAAAAATAGACAGTCATTTCTTCAGTATTTTGATTCAAACAGATTCTATAATTGGTTAAAGTGTTTCAGCTTGTGTAAGGTGACCAGATTTTAACATTGGTAAAGCAGGACACCATTGACTGGGGGAAAGGGAGGTGGGAGGCTGGGGCCTGACAACAATGCAAACTTTGATAAGCAG
>NW_003852480.1:2289109-2295396 GCF_000181295.1 Otolemur garnettii
AAAAAAAAAAAGAATCTGATCTTAAATCCAAGGAACGAGGTTAATTCCACAGAGAGCCTCACGAAAGCTTTAAAGCAGAAGCATGAGTAGGTGACTGGAAGTAACTCTAATAGTCACTGGCCACGTGTCCAGAAAGATCTTGGGTTTTATTTTAGAGGATATAACATTTAGAACAACTGGAGACAAAGATTATAGAGAAAAAACCAACCCCTTCCTGTTCAGTCCTGTTGAACTTGGACATGCCTTGAGATGTTGAAGCCTGTTTCTCTGAGCGGGAAAGACTGGACTTACATGACCCGGCACGACTCCGCTCCACGCCAGCTTAATTTTCCCACTCCACCAACATCAACAAGTCCGTTACTGAATTTTGAGAAGCATTCTGAAAACTTTTCAGAGACAGGAAAATGTTAGGGTGTGACTCATCAACAACACAACTCTGCAGATGGCTTTGGATGTCCTAATGAAGGTAACTTAGGGAAAGAAAGAAACGTAGATGGTGGACATCTGGAAGAAGTGCTACCGGGGACATAAATCATCAAGGGGGATTCTGGGGTAGAAGTTCCTACTCTTGGAGCAATATTTTCCATTCTGGAAAAAGCCAAGAACTGCAGGAAAATAACATACCTGATGATAAAACCAGGAGGAAAAAAGACAAGAGAGAATGCAAACAATTGGAGCATGAAGGTTTTTCAGCTATAAATCCTGACTATGAGAGAGAACCAAAGAGGAATAAATCTTTAGCTACAGGTGTTTGGGAATAGCCTCCAAATCCTCAGTCCAGAGCTCCAAGTATGCTGGTTATTAAGAAGGTAATACAAGAGACTTTCCGCTGTCTGATTCCCAGTAGCAGGGAATCTTCAGCCAATTAACTTGTCACGTGTTTATCAGATGGGTCTCCAGCCCTGCTGCTCCCCCAAGAAAAACTGCACACCGGAAAAGCCAAACTACAGAACAGAATTGGGACTTTCCCCCTTCTTGAGTAGATACCTTGTTGGCAATGTCCATGCTTTTAAATCAACTGCCAAGGATTTTGGTCCATCAGCAAATTCAGTGAAACAGTATAATTGCTCAAACTCTTCTTCATCTCTCACAGGCTTCATCAGCAGCCTCACCTAACCCAAGTGACACAAATATGCAATGATAAGAGTGAATCTGTGAACGCACTGACAAGGGACAGAGTAGAAGAGGAACATTAAGTTGGAAGCTACGCTGGCTCAGGGAAGGATGACAGCTTGTTTAATTTACAGCAGCAGCACTCACCAAGAAATGGTATAAACCGAAACTCAGATAAAGATGAAATTCCAGAGAATGGCAAGGCCTCGGTGACTTCCCACAAACCAATGTTCACTCAGATTCGCTAGAGGCAGAACACGGAGTGTTAAAAGAGATGGGCCAGCAGGAGGACAGTGAAAGTGATGAAACATGTCCATCCCTCACGGAGGATCAAATGAGAGGATTTCAAGTTATTAGTGAACAGTTAGTGAACAGTTACAGAACAATGGTGGGAGAAAACAGTTACAGAAAAAAAAATGATAAAATCCTGATCTGTGATTTCAGATTTGGACCCTGAAAAAAAAAAAAAAACAGCACTTTCAAACCCACAATCAAGAAATGATGACACAGAGAGAGGCAGATGACAACAGCCTGGGGAGGATCTCCCGACAGCTTCAGAGATCTTGTGGGATGCCTCTCTCCTGCTGCTTGGGGTGAACTGTAGCAGTGAAGAACTGTAATTTATGTAGTGAAATACACCATTGACGATGATTTTGGGAGGGGAGGAACTTCAAGACGAAGGAAACTAAGAATGGTGCATCGAGCTGTACTGGACATTATTTCCTTGGAAATGAGTATTGTAGAGATGGAGACTGGTTGGTCTGACATTGATTTTCTTCATAACTGCAGCATTTCTCCAACTAGCAGTGTGAATATAATGTAGCAAATGGGATTTTCCTCAATAATAAAAGTTGTATAATGTTTTACAAAATTCTTTTTTTTTTTTTTTGAGACAGAGTCTCACCTCATCGCCCTGGGTAGAGTGCCATGGCTTCACAGCTCATAGCAACCTCCAACTCCTGGGCTTAGGCGATTCTCTTGCCTCAGCCTCCCAAGTAGCTGAGACTACAAGTACCCGCCACAACACCCGGCTATCTTTTGTTGCAGTTTGTCTAGGGCCTGGTTCAAACCCTGCCACGCTCAGTATATGGGGCCGGCACCCTACCCACTGACCCACAGGCGCCACCCAGCAAAATTCTCTCTTAAAATATCCAGGTCTCAAGAAAAAAAGGCCGCTTACTCTGTTTTCTTGCAGAGTTATATCTTTTTTGAACAATAGAAATACTCAGGTCCACTTGGTGCTCCCAACTGACGCCCTCTAAAACAAAACAAACAAAAAGAAAATAGTAGCATGTTGGCTAAAATTGGAACAAAGTACACTAACACATTAATTTCCTGAGCTCAACTGTTGCTCTACTCACCTTTTAAAACATAAATTGTCCTCCGGTCATTTGTAGTGCAGTAAGTGTTACAGTAATGTCTTGCCACATTTTCTTCCAAATTTTAAGAGTTGATTTTCAAGAGTGTTATTTGGGTATATTGTCAGACCAGGAATTTCAGAGTTGATGGGAAAGGGTCTTATGGGAAAACTTACTTTGACAAATTATCATATATGCAGAGAAATTGATCACATCAACTGAGATCTTTCCATAGCACGAAAAATAAATGGGATTTCTGGGAGGAACAGAAGAGAGGAGAGGGTTAATATGCCAAGGAAAGAAAAAATGTGAAGCAGAAAGCCTCTCTGGCACCTGTTATCGTAATAGTGTGTTCTCTCGCCAAAGAGATAGAACTTTAGGATAAAAAGAATGAGTTTTAGACTCTGAAAATTAAATATCATGAGTGGATTCTGACAAGAACCACAGGACTCAACGCCAATCCAATTAAATGACAGAGTATCAAATTCATCACACAGACAAGAATACTCTTTCTGTTGTTCTAATTTAAACTACCTATCGCCTTGTCTTTTTTCTTTCTTTTTTTTTTTTTTTTTTTTTTGCAGTTTTTGGCCAGGGCTGGGTTTGAACCCACCACATCCAGCATATGGGGCTAGCACCCTACTCCTTGAGCCACAGGCACCGTCCATCTATCACCTTTTCTTATTTTAAACACACTCCGATTGGGAGTTATTCACACTGACATATTATGTAAGGCATAGATATATAAAGAATGCACTAATAAAGTTCATGGGGAGAGCACATTAAACCTTCCTGAGAAATAAACTAGATGTCAAACTGTGCAAATGATCTTTCCATATTGATAACTTGCCTGTACCACTGAACCATCAGACACACTTGTTTGAGGTGACATTGTGTACAGCCATTGTGTTTCATATGCCTTCTGTTCTCAGCCATAGTAACTACAGAAATGAAACATGAAGAATAAGGAAGTTTTGAAAAGCATTTCAGCTTTACTCAGCTCCACAAAACCTTCATTCCACCTTATGCAGGGCCTCTCAAGCAAACTATCTTAATATAAGCAGAAGGCAGAAAATGAAGATATATGAGATCAGTGCATAAAATTGCGATGGCAAGGAGTTACCCTATTTTGTATCAAGTTGTTATTACAGAAGTTTTAATATGTTATGAAGTCATTTTTAGTGAAATGTGTTATAAGAATACTAATCACTATACTGCTATACTTTTAAATGCCATGATATTTATAAGCAGCACATAGGATATTTTTATGACAAATTGACTATATTCAAAGTCAAGTACAGAAAGTTGGTACCAATCAATTTTCTAAGGTAACTGTTAATGAATCCTTCCCCTCCTCCTTCTAATATACTATACAGTATCTCATATATCTCCTTCTCCATAGAGCTACTTCTTTGGCAAACAATAGCAATTATTATCGCAGCAATTTTCAGCCCTGACTTTGCATCAAATTCACCTGAAAACTTTTTAAATATTGGTTTTAAACCTTCACCCTCCAATACTCTGATTTTGTGGAACTCATGTGGAGCTTGGGAATATTTATCCATTTTTCCACAGGAGATTCTGAGACAAGAACTGCCAGCTCCATTTCACCCTGAACAGTCTGTATCTACTATATAAGTTAAAAGCAGCAGGAATCCAAATGGTTTATGTGGATATCGTTTTAGTTCCAAGAATGAGTCCAATTGGCACTATTTAGGAATTGGTTGGTTGGCATAAACACAGCCCCTCACAAATCTCTTTAGACTTGGTTGACAATGAGGTCTTGGTGGAAAGATCTGATGTTCGATCCACTGAGCCAGTACAGGTTAATCAACAGCCTTCTCAATATTGTTGACAGAAGTAGCAGCCTCTAAATATTTGAGAAATTCACTGACAAAGGACAAGAGAGAACAGTTAAGCTGTCCTCCCTCAGATTCTGATTTTTGAAGAGATTATACTTGTCTCTCTTCTCTGAAAACAGAGTGACTATTTCACCAAGACTAGTGTGTTTCCTTTTTAAAGATGACACAAAAATATGTCACCTTTTTTTGTACCCCTTTTCCTTTGAAAATCAGGAAACTTAGATCAAATCCATTGCTGAACTTTAGTAAGTAAATATGTAGAGCACTCTGGCCTGCATATTTTATACTCTTTATTTCCTATCTTGCATTATTTTTATATTTTCCCTGATTCAGATACTAATGTCTTTATATTTTATTACATGAATGAATGTAATCATCCAGTGAGCCCACTCAATATCACAGTATTTGATGATACTGGACTTATTTCTGAATACTCATTGATGATGAGAGAGATGATTTCTTTTAATTCTCAGCCAAAGATAAATAGAAAGGGCATCAAAATGAGCCTTCCTGAGCCTTTGAAAACTGACGTGATCTAGAGGTAAATCCTGCACCCCAAAGGTGTCAGCATCACCCGTAGAGCTAGCCTCAGTTGCAGTTCACACTAAGCCCCAAATTTCCCTGCGCTGGACATCAGTAGGGATCCCCTTACCCAGTTACAAGCAGGAAGCTGGAAGATGAGAAGACAGTCAATCACCGTCTATACACAGAACAAGCACCCAGATGACATCTGTAATCTCAGAAATACAAATTTTTGCTGTCTTTCCTATTCCATTTCCCAGAGTAGCCGCTCTTATTTTTATTAAGAAGCGCAATGTTTTGACTTATCATTGGCTAGGAAGGAACCTTGTGTATTTTCTGAGTAATTATGTTTCTAGGAAAGCCAAATCCAGCTTTCTCCAGAAACCTTCCAAAATCTATGCAGACTGTCTTAAATATTCAATATTCATTGCAAAGAAAACAATGTTTTTCATTATACTTAAGAGGAAAAAAATTGTTCTCAAAGTTTTCCAAAGAGCAATTTCACTGGAGTCTTAGAAGATGCTTTCAGTCTGCTGTTCCCAGAAAAGTGTGATAAGAAAAGGCCAAAGATTTGGTTCTACTCATCCTTATAATAACACAGAAAATGTACACAATAGGAAATGAGTCAGATAAGCCCTTCGGAAGCCTAGGACAATTTGATCACTGCCAATCCAAAGCAGTGGATTTTGCAAGGTTGAATCTTCTAGATGAACAAAAAAAAGAAAATATTGATATAATTTATTATCCCCAACCTTCCTCTTAGCTAGAACTGGATTTTCCCTCTGCTTTGTGCTTTATCCTCAGCCACTTTCTCCTTTTTAATGAAGACAATTGTTTGGCAGCAGTATCTTTTGGTTTTCAATTACACCCATCTCTGGCCCAATGACTACTTAGAATCACCTGATGAACTCTTAAACTCCTGTTGCCAAAGCCAACCCTAGACCAATTGGATCAGGACATTTGGAGGAACCACCTTCCTATGCATTAATTTTAACTTCCCTAGGTGATTCCATTACGCAGCCAAATTTGATATCTAACTTCACATAAAATCAATTAATAAACTATTTTTAAGGTATTGAATCAAAAATCTCATTATGGGGCAGTGCCTGTGGCTTAAAGGAGTAGGGCGCCAGGCCCATATGCCAGAGGTGGTGGGTTCAAACCCAGCCCTGGCCAAAAACTGCAGAAAAAAAAAATCTCATTATGTCAGTAAAGTAATCCAATCAAATCACTGATTTAATTTAGAGATCTTTCTTTGTTATGTGTCCTCTTTACCTTCTTACCCTGAAATTAACAACAGAATCTCAGTTAGCGCTATAGAAACCCAAGGCAAGTTCTATAAAACTCCTTATTATTGGCTCGGCGCCTGTGGCTCAAGCGGCTAGGGCGCCAGCCACATACACCTAAGGTGGCGGGTTCGTATCCCCAGCCC
>NW_003852480.1:2295678-2299445 GCF_000181295.1 Otolemur garnettii
TTTTTTTTTTTAAGTGCTGTGGCATCATAGCTCACAGCAACCTCCAACTTGGGCTCAAGCAATCCTCTTGCCTCAATTTTTTCTATTTTTTTAGTAGAGACGGGGGTCTTGCTTTTGCTCAGACTGGTCTTGAACTCTTGAGCTCAAGCAAGCAATCCACTGGCATTTGGCCTCCCAGAATGCTAGGATTACAGGCATGAACCGCCACACCCAGCCTTACACTAAATTTTTTGTAAAAAGACCACAAATTCAAAGACAAAATCCAATCATAAAATATTTAGGGAGAAGGCCTTAAAAATACATGATTTATTCAGAATTAAAATGCAATGAGAAAATTCAAATGGTTCTTGAAAAATAACGAAAGAAGCAGCAGTAATTCTGTTTTGCTCAAAAAATGGTATTTTAGGGAGAAAAAAGTTAATAAACATCTATCTTTATTTATCTGTCATGAACCAGTTTCAAACAAGAAATAAACATGGTTTACCATTTTCCTAAATCTGATTTATTGATGAATTTATGTGGAAGACAGATAATGTTATAAATATATCAAAAATATCCAAAGAGTTGGGGCAGTGCCTGTAGCTCAGTGAGTAAGGCACTGGCCCCATACACTGAGGGTGGTGGGTTCAGCCAAACTGCAACAAAAAAATAGCCAGGCGTTGTGCTGGGCACCTGTAGTCCCAGCTACTCAGGAGGCTGAGGCAAGAGAATCGCCTAAGTCCAGGAGCTGGAGGTTGCTGTGAGCTGTGATGCCACAGTACTCTACTAGGGGCAATAAAGTGAGACTTCATCTCTACAAAAAAATATATGTATATATCCAAAGAGTCATGGATAGAATAAATGCTTATTTGTACTGTATGTCAAATTTATTTACATTTTTGGTTTTTTGTTTTTGGGGGGTTTTTTTGCAGTTTTTGGCTGGGGCTGGGTTTGAACCCACCACCTCCGGCATATGGGGCCAGCACCCTATTCCTTTGAGCCACAGGCGCCACCCAATTTTATTTACACTTTCAAAGGGAAAACTTGAGGTACAAAAACATTATAGGACTCATTTAAGTTTATCCAGTAAATTCACTCAGTGCAAGAGGGAGGAATAAATTCTAAATTTACTAATTTTTATGTCAGTATTCCAAACTCATAATAGTTGGCATAATAACCTCTCTTGCCATGAATGCATCCCAATTTATACAAATTATAGTTCAAGACCCTTGCCACAGTTTCAAATATCTTTTAAAAGAAGAAAACACTTGTGCCTCTTTTAAAGCTCTGCTGTTTACAATTTCTAAAACTAATGGTGGGATTCAGTCTTTTGACATCAATGAATGGAAACATTCAGCCCTAGTGGGGAAGAAGAATACCATGCCCAATAAAATGAATACACTCTCGAGAAGAATTCCTGTTTACGGAAGATCCACATGAGTGTTCCAAAGTCGCCTTTCTGAGCATCTGCTGTGTCTGTCATCAGCCAAGTTGCACAAACCAGCACCTGATCTTTCCAAAAACTGCCTGCTTTGCATCCATGAATCACGTTACTGACCTTATCGAGTGGTTGGCAACTCGGATCTCGCCATAAAAATTGTTTTCTGACACAGCAAGGGTGAGGAGTGCTGATTAAGGATGGTTTGTATGTGGAAAATAGACAGCTTATCTCCCTAAGAGTACCAGCCTCAAACTGGAATTTCTACAGCAATTTCATGATTTCCTCTTTCCTTACAGCAGAGATACATTTTAGTATTATTGAAAAGCAAAACCCAATACTGCCATTTAGAAGATAAACAAAAATTTGTAGCTGAAACTCATCGTGGTCAATTTAGCTGATAGCTAGCATTAAAAGGTTGGTATTTGTTATTCATTTTGTGGCGTAACTTCCACCTGAGCTTTTACCCAAAACCCCTCAGTGCCGTGCTTTTCTCTAGTCTGAGAAGTGCCACCACATTCCAGACTTCATCCTTTCCTTTTTCAGAGGTGCAGAATTGCATCTTTTTAAGCTGTGTGTATGGACCCACCACTTACTAAACGCTCAGACTCTTCCTGGTCTTCAAATTCTTGTTCCATTAGATCCCATTCCTTGGTCTTCGGTCTGATTCATACCCTCACCCCTAGACCTCTGCTCCAACTGTTTAGTAGCCTTTCCATGGCACCTCTGGCTAAGCTGTCCCTATCTCTTGACTCTGAAGCTAGCTTTATCTTCTGAATCCATGGCACTCGCACTTCTCATATCACAGTGTTAACTCACGTTGCTTCCTCCAACTTGTGAATTCTTGCTTTCCTCTCTCTACCTCATCCACCCAGCTCTCTGGGAACCTGTGTCCTTTTGCCCTGACCAGTCTTCATTGCAATCTACCACCCAGGACTGACAGCTGTACCTTAAAACACACGTTATAGACCAGCTAACAATTATGCATATGTGGAAGATAGGAAGATGATAATCCTTTAAAAGATAATGAATCGTCTTTACTTCACATGTAAACATGATTTTTTTTTTTTTTGCAGTTTTTGGCCAGGGCTGGGTTTGAACCCACCATCTCCTGTATATGGGGCCAGTGCCCCACTCCTTTGAGCCACAGACGCCACCCTAAACATGAATATTTTTAAGTAATTAAATGAGCAACTCACTGAGAGACAACTTTAAAAATAAATAAATAAAACTCAGAGAGAAAAACAATGTATCAGAGACAACAGATGGTCAAATAACACAGCATGTATAAAACATCTAGATAAACACCAATGTGCTCAGTGAAGTGGGTAGAAAAGGCCAAGCAAAATACATGGACACTAGAGATTTTTGTAAACAAAATGATAAGCGCATTTTTCAAGAATATTTCATTGAAATAGGGGAATACCCAAATAGTAACATGTTTTTAGTAGTCATTTTACTTATTTTAAGAACAGCTTTTGCAAAAGTCAGACTTTGTTTCTCATACTCAGTCTTTTGATGAATAATGTAAACCCACAGCATTTGACTGACAAACTACTCAGAGCTACCTTCTATAATTAGTTTCATATGAGACTCTTGCCCACTCATGTAATTACTAAAAAAAGAAATGAAGAGACCTGAAGGTTACCAACAATGCATCATGTGTTATCTTTGCTGTCCCAGTGTGCATGCACACTTACACATACGTAAATTTTTTCAGAAATCACCATATCAATAATAGCCAGCAGGGCGGTGCCTGTGGCTCAAAGGAGTAGGGCGCCAGCCCCATATGCTGGAGGTGGCAGGTTCAAACCCAACCCTGGCCAAAAACTGCACACAAAAATAATAATAACAGCCAGCATCATCTGAGTTTATATCACTTTATGGGGGCAGTAATTACATAAGGAAACCTCTAATTTCTCTTTATTAGTCCATAGTGATGCCACAGTACTCTACTAGGGGCAAAAAAGTAAGATTTTGTCTTAAAAAAAAAAGAGAGAGAGGGGTGGCTGTGGTATAAATTACACTAATGGAAGACGCATAAGTGGAATGCCATTGTGGGAGCCCTAATAGTTGTTACAAATGTTCTGTTTTCCTTCAGGATGAAAGGCAAGCATGCATGTCCCTACCATCTTTTAAATAGGGCATGGCCAGGTCATTTACTTTGGCCAGTGAAAACTGAGTAGATTGTGAGGGTGTATAACACGCCCTCTGGGTGAGGGGCTCTTCTACAAATGCAACTTTACCCTGGAAGTGAAACCTAAACCTTAACAATGAAAACCTAAAAACTGTACCCTCATATTAACTTAATTAAAAAATTAACATAAAGGCTCGGCGACTATAGCTCAAC
>NW_003852480.1:2299465-2301902 GCF_000181295.1 Otolemur garnettii
GGCCAAAAACTGCACACAAAAATAATAATAACAGCCAGCATCATCTGAGTTTATATCACTTTATGGGGGCAGTAATTACATAAGGAAACCTCTAATTTCTCTTTATTAGTCCATAGAGGGAGTGTTAATGATACTGGATTTTTGATACTGGATTTCCAGGCTCTTGGTCTGAGCAGTTGGAAGAATGAAGTGACAGACCACAGGATAGGTTTTATTTAACAATATTTAAGTGTTACAGCTCTTACAAGGAACCAAGCTTCCTTGCAGAGCAGGATCAGCAGTAAGATAGGTCTTATAATATAAGTGTTACAGCTCTCACAAGGAACCAAACCTCCTTGCAGAGCAGGACCAGCAGTAAGGTAGTGTTACAGCTCTCACCAAGAACCAAACTTCCTTGCTCTCCTGCTCTCTCTTGGAGCTCTGCAGATTTCTGCCTTTGGGCTCTTTGCTTAGGGGCTTATATAGGGGCAGTTGTCCAGTGAGCTTTTGGGTCTCAAAAACAGACCAATCAGGAGCAGGTTTTGAAAATAGACCAATTAGGGATGCACTGGAGGAACTGCCAGAAGTCCATGTGAGGAGACAGCACTGTGCCAGTGTCTTTCCGCACTTGGCTACTGGAGACTCCATTGGGGGAGGGAAGCTCCTCCCGCTTGCCTACACTCCAGCCTGCTGTTTCCTCTGCCCGCTGCCGCCAACCAACATCACCAAGACCGAGGCAGCAGGTCCTCCAGCCCCAGTCTGCTGAGCTGGCTGGGGTGCTACCTGTCCGGTATCATTAAGGCAAAGGTCACTCCCCCAGATCACACTGGAGTTATAACCTGTGAAGACAACATAGAACAAGGCAAATCAACCTAAATCTAGACCAACAATTCTAAGAAACATTCCTAAACATGTGACACAGGGTTAAATGAGGGCTAACGAGCAAGCTGGAGAGGGAGACAGTTTTTAGAGATGATTACTGACAGAGTCCTCTGAACAATGTTGCTCTTTGAGCTTTGCCCTCTGGCAGCTGCTGAAGCCGCCAATTCCCAAAAATAAGAACAGAGGGTATCACTCCTGTCCAGAGCATGCTGAAGCCGCCAATTCCCAAAAATAAGAACAGAGGGTATCGCTCCTGTCAAGAGCATGTGATGTAAACATAGGTTCAAATCCCAGTCACTTATATGCCATTTAACTTTGACTTGGATCAAGTTCCTTCATTGCTCTAAGCTTTAATGTCCTCACCTGAGAAATAGGGATCATGGTATGTTTCCCATAATTGTTGTTAATGTAAAGCACTTAGCTCGGGTGTCTGGCATCCAAGTGCTCAACAAACGTTAGCAAAAATAACAAGCATAGTAACACTGACAACCTGATATTTAGACACATTCCATTTGTTTCTCACCAGGTTTCTCAAATGACCTGACTGGCTCCAGGCATCTGTTGGTCAGCGGGAAGAGGCACACTGCCCGGTAAGGCTCCTGGGCAACTTCACCGTTGGCAACAGTTGCCAAACTCTCCACTGAACATAATCCGTGTCCATGAAGTGTGCAGTGGCGAGACAGCCTCCATCGATGACCTAAGCAAGTCAGACAATACGTCTTCATGTCTTCATCTAGCCATTTGATAGGTCCTTTAGGATTTATGAAAGAATCTTGTCTAAGAGAATCGTAGGTTGAACTCATAGAACCAACTAAGGCAGGTGGCATTATCTGGATTAGGATTGGAGACAAAGGCAAGAAGCAGACATTAGTCTACTCCAGGACAAAAGAGCAGAAGCTCTTGCTCACTTGTCACAGGAGACGTAGAAAAGTTCCCAATGGAGCATGACCTAGTGAGAGACTGAACAGCAGCCCGGAACTGGAAGTCCCAGAGAGAAGGCAGTTTTCTAGGTTGGTAGTGTATCCTATGTCCCCTCGTCCCCCTTGTTAAGGACGTGTTTGGCTAGCTGAGCAAATTCTGCAAAAGAGGAACTTTGGATGACTTTGAAAGGGAAGAAAACGTTTCTTTTTCTTCCACCCATTTTAATTGGCTGACGCCCTGAAAATTAGACTGACAAAAGACAAAAGAGAAAAATAAATGGTTCATTAACGCAGACAGCAAACGTCATGTAGAAGAAAGCTCAGTGATGAGTAACTCAAAAGGGGAGTTAGAACTTGGATTTATGCAGCATCTTAGCAAAAAAAATGTAGACAAGGGACAAGACAAAGGAAAAAAGGGCTTTGGGCTTCCGAAGGTGGCAGGCTGTGGGAAGACAGATGTGGGGAAACCCAGTAGCCTCTGTGGATGCAGGCCTGTCTCAGGGCTCACTGCTCATTTTCTCACGGCCATAAAACTTCCCCACGAAAGGCAATGTGTGGTGGTCCTCATTTCTCCTAAGTTTCTGCTTTTAGTTGGGTAAGGGACACTCCAGAAAGGTTTCTTTTTCTTTCTTTCTTTCTTTCTTTTTTTTTTTTTT
>NW_003852480.1:2302082-2318650 GCF_000181295.1 Otolemur garnettii
TTGCAGTTTTTGGCAGGGGCTGGGTCTGAACTGGCCACCTCCACCGGCAGATGGGGCCAGTGCCCTACTCCTTTGAGCCACAGGCGCCGCTTTGCCCAGCTATTCTTTGTTGCAGTTTGGCCCAAGTTAGGTTTGAACCACCCTCGGTATATGGGGCTGGCGCCCTACTCACTGAGCCACAGGTGCCGCCCTCCAGAAATGTTTCTCTCTGCATGTATTGATTGTTACTTGCCTCTAGCTCAAACTAATCTTTATGCCAAAGTAATACATTTTGGAGTGGCATATTTTGATGCCCTGTAATTTCCTAAGCCCACCGTAAAAGTAGCCCACTAGCATACACACTCTGTGTAATATCCCTAGACAGGAGTCAATTCTGTGACTTTAAGAGATAAATTTTTAATCTAATACAAAAAGCATAACGATTGCAGTGGAAGAACAGAAATGAGAAATAGGAAGCTTTTTCCAAAAACAAGAACTCAAGCCCAGAAAAAGTCAGTACCTGCCGGTCTTGGGGAATCCAGCCTGGAGACTTTCCAAAGCTTAAGGAGCACCATGCTCCTTAAGGAGGGTCCGCTGCCCGCCCTGAGACTGGAGTGATGCACAGAGCATCCTTCCCGCAGGGCGATCACCATGGCATCCACTTTTCCCGCCATCTAACATCATTTCATCAATGTTTTCCTGTGGGAACCAAAATGTAAATGTAGCATAAACTCCGTTTATAGCCTAGCGTCTTATTTCTTAATATGTTGTTATTTTTAATGGCAAGGCAGTCCAGACATGGTGACTTGTTATTCACTTGTATAGTTATTGCCCATAAAATGAATCTTTGAAGCTTAGTGACTAAAATCTGACCTTTATTACCTAGAAAGTATTTGTATTTTCCTCTTGGCTTCTAGAACATATTACTGTGTGTTCAAAGAAAAACACATCTGAAAACATTTACTTTATCAAAACAAACAATAAGAAAATATCCAAAGGACGATTCAAAAGAATGACAAAATTGTCACAGTAGAAAACATTCGCATGCACACACACACACTCCTTGGCTCCTGGCTTGACATCAACTGCTTTGTGGCTGAGCGCGTCAGCGAAGAGAACAACAGATGGCGAGAATTTTTTGTACCACATCCGCAGTTGCTCACCTTGTCAAAGGCTTCCTTACCTTTCCTAATTCCCCTTTAGTTCAGTGAGATAAAGGAAAAGGGGGCTTATTCTTGCCTTGTCTTATCACTTCTAAATCATTAATTCATCACTTTCCTCCCAAGTATTGTCATTTGAATTTCAAACTTACCATTCTCTTTTAATCACCAATTAAACTATTCCAAATTTGGGGGATACCTTAACAAATGACCACAATTTTTCTTGTCCTCCCCAACCCTGAGAGTCCTGCTCCCACTTATCCATGCCTGTGTTTACTCAATTATCCATTCATCAGTTCACCAAGTATCGTCTTCCTGTTATCATTGTCATTATAGCGAGGGCTGCCTAGAGCTGCGTGGGCTGGATAGCAGTAATTTACTTTCTCATAATTCTGAAAGCTAACTGTCCAAAATCAAGGGTTAATTATTTTCTGAGTGCTACGAAGAAAGGATTTGTTCCGGGTCTCTCTCTTTGGTTTGTGTGTGACCATCTTCTCCCTGTGTCTCTTCCTATCATCTTCCTTCTATGTGTGTCTGTGTTAAAATTTTCCTTTTTCCTAACTACATCAGACACTGGATGGGGGCCCACCACCCTACCCCAGTGTAACCTCATCTTAACTCATTATGTCTCCAATGACATTTGTATATACAGTCACATCTGCAATGACATTTCCAAACACAGGCACATTCTGAGGTAGTATGGCCCGTGACTTGAACGTATAAATTTAGGATGGGGGACAATTTAATTCATTACAGGCAGTTGTTGTGCTAAACACTGAGGACAGAAGACCCCATCTCACACGCCCCCCAATCCAACTACAGGCCTTTCCCTCCTACTTTGGTGTCAACACAAGACTCATTTTGTGAAGCTGCACCATCTGTCATCCTCCTTCTTTCTTTGTTAGATATAATTTCTCATGTATCTTTGTCCTTCCATCCTTTCTACTAAGCAAACTAAGCTACTGCGCAATCCAAAACCCAATTCAGTATAGTCATGTTCTAGAAAAACACACGTTAAGTTTGATCCGTCTGAAACTGCCAGGTAACCTCCATTTTTAAGACTTTATTTTTATTAAATGATAGCTGTGTACATTAATATAATCATGGGGTACAGTGTGGTGTTTTCATATACAATCTGAAATATTTTCATCAAACTGGTTAACATAGCCTTTATGTCATTTTCTTAGTTACTGTGTTCTACTTTTAGAAAGATTCACTTGTACCCTTGTGAGATAAACCATAGAGGTGATCCCTCCAATCACCCTCCCTCCACCCATCTACCCCCCGCCCCCCGTTCCCTTCCCTCCCCCTGCCCCCTCCCCATATTCTTAGGCTATAATTAGGTTATATTTTTAAGACTTTCTAAGGCTACTGCTGTACTTCAACCAATCACATTTTTTCTTTGCCTTGATTCCACATTCATGTTCCAAAAGCCTTTACCCACAAGCCACTTCATTGGAATCTCAAGTCACCTGTGGTCTGGAGCTGTCTAATTTATGAATTGTGGTCTGCTCAAATAAAGTCTTCAAAATTTTAATGCACCTAAGCTTTCTTTCATAATTATATAAAGAGTCATCAAACCATTTTGCCATGATACCATCAATTACTTGTGATTCAATGAATTACATTCAAGGCTGAGACAGCTCCTGTTTTAGAATTTAGGATACACTTGATTAGGAGAATCATTGAAAGACTAAGAGGCTCATTATTATAGATTCTAATTTGTCAAATATATTTATAAGGACTTTATCTCTATGGAACTGTTCTGCTTTTGCATTTAAACCCTTTATTATACTCTAATTGAAAACTTACCTTCATGAATTAAAAAACATAATTACTACAAAAGGGGGACTGAGAAATCAGAAACCCCTTGAGAACAACAAATGGTACACATGCATAGACCTGATAAATGGAAAGCATAAAAAAATTAAAGCGAGAAATGTTTTTGGAAGCAAAGCAATGAAAGATATGATTATGTTCATAATTGAAATTCAGGATAATAAATGTTTTAATAATAAAATGAGACATGTATTAGTCAAAAGCTGTCTCTTGGGACATGATTAAATTAACTTGATATTCACACATTAGAACAATCAAAACTGGAATAGGGTTTCCTCAGGAATACTAAGCATAATATTCACTCACTTTTCACTCAAAAATATGTATCACTATGGTGCATCTTACAAGGGTACATGTGAAATTTACTAAATATAGAATATAAATGTCTTAACACAATAACTAAGAAAATGCCGTGAAGGCTACGTTAACCGGTTTGATGAAAACATTTCAAATTGTATATAAAACCAGCACATTGTACCCCATGATTGCATTAAAGTACACAGCCATGATTTAATAATAAAAAAATATGCATTAATCCTCTGCTGTGTTCCAGACATTGTGTTAGGCACCAGGAATACAATATTGTTTTAGATACAATTTTAATTAATTTATAGAACAAGTTGTGGGAAAAAATTACACTACAAAGTGAGATACTGTTATGAACAAGAAAACCTTGGGATGACGTGGTATGCTTAGAAAGAGTACCTGACTTTGTACGTGTGGTTTTCTTCTCTCTTCCAGAAGGAAACCCATCTGCAAGATGATTAGGGACTAATCAATCAGAACAGACAGAGAAGAAAACGTGTCCCAGGAAGAGGTGCAGTAAGTCAAAGAAACGGGTTTGGGAGCTGCTGGATAAATTCAGGTGGTGGCATCAGCTACAGTGGTGGAGTGGGGATCGGGAAACGGAATGAACTTGACAAAGATGTATGAGATAGGATGACAGCAGTTTATTGGTGAGGTCAGGAGACTGAGGAAAAGAAAGGCGTGAAGAGTGGCTCCCAGCAAGACAGTGGGTTAAGGGCCTCGGTAGCGTGCCTCACCCACTTGGAAATGCAAAACTGTGTGTAGAGATTCGCACTGTGATATTTTACTCAAGAAGCCAGGTGGGAACTCACCAGAACTTTAGATCCTGGTGAAGTGGTAAGCAAACAGTCTGTAAGGCAACCTCCCGCAGAGAACTAAGAGTGAAGTCCCAGACAGGAAGATCCGCCTTTCCCCCTGGGAAACCATGAAGCCCAGGCCAACCCGGGACACCTTATCCCTCCCAAGCCCTGGAGCTAACTTGGGCAGAGAAAAGGCTCAGGAAGGGCTTTAGGCATTTTCCCTACACTGGGACTGATATAAGCTGCTATTTTCAATCCTAGCTGTTACCAAGCCAGGCAGGGAGATTGGAGGGCTTGATCTGGGGCGGGCAAAGAGTCCCCACAGCCAGAAGAGAGCGATGGGTATGTAGTGCGCTCCAGATGGAGATGAGCCTTCTCCTTTCACCGGACCAGAAAGCGGGAGATTCGCTGAAGCCATGCTTTTTCCAGGGTTTGTGAGCTAAAGCCAGTCTGCCCATGATCTACCTCGTGCTCCAGCTCACTCTCCTATTGGACTGGACAAAGAGCCCCGAGCAAAGAATCTGCTGCAGGGGGCGGTTTCCCCACACCTTTCCAGGCGCATCTCCAGGCTTTTGGCAACTGCTCCCACCCCCACCCCCATCCCTTTTGCAGCTGGGACTTGCACCCATCATTGGGGGTCCAAGTTCAGGCTTTCATGGCCCAGCTCCACCCAGCTTCCCTCACTCTGAGACTGAGGGTGGAATCCAAGGCACTGTGCGCTCCACAGCCCAGCCCAGCCCATTGACTGGAACACTGGATAACTCAAGATGCCAAACACAAACCCCATGGCTTTCGCGGCAGCGGCTCGTACCGCAAAGCGCCACCTACTGGCCTGAATGTTGACTTGTACAACCCAATGAAATCTGTACTAAGGTAAGCGCGTGGCGCTTGGGAACAAGATAAGCTACCGTCCTGGGAACTAGATAAGCTGCCATCCTGGCTTCACAGGCTGTGAGCCTGCTCAGATGCCCAGTATACGTCTACTACAACTAGCATTAGAGAAAGCCACCCCACCGAAGCTATCATAACCGAGGAATTCATACAGAGTCTTTGCCACTCAGCGTACCCTGTGGCAAAGCCAAATGGCCCTACTCAACAAACATCATCAAGAAAAGTTTCATCATCAAGGAAAGAGAAAAAAGTATCCCATCCAAAACAAAAGGACATGCAAAAATAAGAAGTTATGATTTCTTTAGATGAGAAGAAATCAGTGTAAGAACTCAGAAAGAGAGTGTTATAATACCCTCAAAGGATCATACTAACTTTCTAACAATGGATCCTAACCAAAATAAAATTTTTTAAATGTCAGAAAAAAAAATTCAAACTTTTGATTTTCAAAGAAGCTGTCTGAGGTCCTAGAGAAATCTTGAAACTAATACAAAGAAATCAGAAAATTAATTCAGGATATGAATAAGAAACGTAACAAGAAGATAGATCTTTAAAAAACATACTTCTGAAAATGAAACATTTATTGAAGAAATTACAAAATATAAGTGAAAACTTTAGTAATAGACTATATCAAGCAAAAGAGAGAATCTCATAATATAAAGACAAGTCTTTTGAATTAATTCAGTGAGACAAAAACAAAGGAAAAAGAATAAAGAAGAATGAACAAAGACTTCCAAGAAACACAGTTGACAGCAACCCTTCTGATTCACCCATGAAGGTGGTTGTTTGTGGGAGGGCTTCACTTGTTTCTGTTCACATGGATTTTACATTTCTTGACTTTTGTGTATCTCAAAACTTTCATAATGACCCATATATTTCAACATCTAAATACCAGGGACCCAGCAGACTTCAGGAAAATACATTATAAGATGTACTTCACCATAACATGTAGTTATCAGACTGTCTAAAGTCAACATGAAGAAAAAAATCCTAAAATCAGCGAGAGAAAAGCATCTAATCACCTATAAAGGGAACTTCATGGAACTAAAAACAGACTTCATAGCAGAAACCTTACAACCCAAGAGAGATTTGGAAACTATTTTTAGATTCCTTAAAAAAAAAAAAAAATTTCCAACCACTAATTTTACATCCTGCCAAAATAAGCTTCATAAATGAAGGAAAAATAAAGTCTTTCCTAGACAAGCAAACAGTGAGGAAATTCATACCACTAGACTGGGCCTAAAAGAAATGCTCAAAGGAATTCTAAATATAGAAATAAAAGATTGATTCTCACTGTCATAAAAACACATAAAAATATAAAACTTGAAGGTCATATAAAACAATTACACAAAGGAGGAAGAGAAAGAATCAATGGCAATGTAACAGAACTTCACCAAATCACAAACACAAACATAAAGGGGAGAGAAAGAAACAACATCCACCAACCAACTAGATAGCAATTGACACTATGACAAGAGAAAACCTTGACATAGCAACATTAACCTCAAATGTAAATGGATTAAATGCTCACTTAAAAGAGATAGAGAAGCAAAATGGATTTAAAAACATGAAATAACTATATACGGCTTACAAGAAACTCCTATTACTGTAAAGACTCAGACTGAAGATAAAGGAGTGGAAAAGATAGTTCATGCAAACAGAAACTAAAAGCAAGCAGAAGTAGCTATACTTACATCAGTTAAATAAGATTTAAATCAACAACAGTAAGAAAAAAGAGAAAAAAGACAAGGTCATTATATAATGATAAAGAGGTTGATTCAAGAAGAAAATACAATAATCCTTAAATATATATGCACCCAATACTGGACTAGCCAAATTTATTTTAAAAAAAAAATTTCTTAGACCTAAAAAAGAGGTAGACAACAATAAAATAATAGTGAGGGACTTCAATACACAACTCACAGCACTAAATAGATCATGGAGGCAGAAAATCAACAAAGAAACATAGTACTTTAATTTGGCTTTAGGCCAGGCCTAATAGCACATACCTGTTATTCCAGCTTTCTGGGACACCAAGGCAGGAGAATTGTTTGAGGCCAGGAGTTCAAGATCAGACTGAGTGAGAAAGAATAACCCCATCTTAATAAAAATAAGAAAAAAAATAGCTGCACAAAGTATCTTGTACCTATAGTCCCAGCTACTTGGGAAGCTAAGCTTGAGCTCAGGAATTCAAAACTGCAGGATGCTATCCCTCAGATTGGGTGACAGGGTGAGACACTGTCTCAAGAAAAATTACTTTTACTTTAGACAAAATAAATAAAGCATTTATAGAATATTCTATTCAACAACTGCAGAATATATTTTCTTCCCATCAACACATGCTATATTCTCCAGTATAGACTATATGTTAAGTCATAAAACTGGCCTAAATGAATTTTTAAAACTTGAAATTATATCAGAAGTCTTCTTAGACCACTGTAGAATAAAACTAAAAATTAATACCAAGAGGAATTCTCAAAATTATACAAACACATGAAAATTAAAGAACACACTCTTGAATAATCTTTGGGTCAACAACAAAGTTAAGATAGAGAATATAAACTTTTTGAAATGAATGAAAATGGAGACATAGCAAGCCTAAACCTCTGGGACACAGTAAAAGCAATGCTAATAGAGAAGTTAGAACATTAAATGCCTACATATTAAAAAGAAAAAAAAAAAAAAAACAGAAAGATCACTCAGTACCAACCTAACATCACACCTCAAGGAATAAGGAAAATAAGAACAAACCAAACCCAAAGCCAGCAGAGGAAAATAACAAATATGAGAGCCAACCTAAATGAAATTGAGAGAAATAAATAAATAAATAAAGTACAAAGGATCCAAAAAGTGAAAAGTTGGTTCTTTAAAAGATCAACAAGCCTGATAAGTCCCTAGCTAGACTAATCAAGAAAAGAAGAGGAAAGATCCAAATAAAAATAATCAGAAGTGATGTTCTGGTAGATGGCATTACAACTGATACCACAGAAATACAAGAGATCATCAGAGACTATTAGAACAACTCTATGTTCATAAGCTAGAAACTAGTCAATTCATAGAGGAAACAAATAAATTCCTAGAAACCTAGAACTCCCCAAGATGATACCAAAAAGAAATAAAAATCCTCAACAGACCTGAACAGACCAATAGTAACTAGTGATACTGAATCAGTAATAAAACCTCCTAAAAACAAACAAACAAACAAAAGCTCAGAACCAAATGGATTCACAAATTCTACCAAACATACAAAGAACTGGTATCAATTCTACTGAAACTATTCAAAAATAATCAAGGAAATAACCTCCCTAATTTATTCTACAAAATAAGTATTACCTTGAAACCAAAACCAGACCAGGATGCAGCAACAACAACAACAACAAACCCCATGGATCAATATCCCTAATGGACATAGATGCAAAAATTCTCAACACAATACAAGGAAACTGAATCCAATAGCACATCAAAAACATAATACCCCACCCCCAAAACAAAAAGATAATACACCACACCACAATCAAGTGGGTTTTATTCTGGGAATGCATGAATGGTTTAACATACATAAGTAATCAATAAATATGAGTAATCACATAAGCAGAATTAAGGGCAGAAACCATGTGACCATCTCAACAGATGCAGGAAAATCATTCAGTAAAATTCACCATGCTTTCCTAATAAAAATCCTTAGCTAGCTAGGCACAGAAGAAACATTTCAAAATAATAAAGGTCATGTAGAACAAACCCACAGCTATCATACTGAGCAGGGAAAAATTAAAACCTTTCCTCTAAGAACTAGAACAAGACAAGGATGCCCCCTTTCACCACTCCTGTTCAACATAGTACTAGATGACCTAGCCAGAGCAATCGGGCAAAAAAAAAAAAAAGAAAGAAAAGAATCCAAATAGAAAAGAGAAAGTCAAAATATCTCTGTTCATTGATGATACGCTCTTATACCTATAAAACCCTTAAGACTTTTCAAAACACTTCTAGAGTCAATAAATGAATTCAGTAAAGTTTCAGAATACAAAAGCAACATAGAAAATCAGTGGGTTGGCTTGGCACCTGCAGCTCAGCATCTAGGACGCCAGCCTACACCAGAGCTGGCAGGTTCAAATCCAGCCCAGGCCTGCCAAACAACAATGACAACTACAACCAAAAAATAGCTGGACATTGTGGAGGGGGGCCTGTAGTACCAGGTACTTGGGAGGCTGAGGCAAGAGAATTGCTTAGACCCAGGCAATTGGAGGTTGCTATAAGCTGTGATGCCACAGCACTCTACTCAGGGCATCATAGTGAGACTCTGTCTCAAAAAAAGAAACAAAAAAAGGAAAAAGAAAAATGGGTGGCATTTGCATCCATCAGAAACAATCAGTCTGAGAACCAAAAATAATAATAGTCCCATTAAAAACTGGGCAAAGACATGAATAGCAACTTTTCAAAAGAAGACAAATGGCCAAAAAGCATATGAAACAACTCTCAACATCATCATAATGCAAGGCAATCCCATTTACAATAGCTACAAAAAGAAAACCCTAAAAATATATTTAACCAAGGATATGAAAGATCTCTACAAGACAGCTCCAAAACACTAAGGAAAGAAATCGTAGATGACAACAAATGAGAAAACATCCCGTCCTTAGCAATCAGAGAATTAATATTGTTAAAATGACCATACTACCCAAAGCACCCTACAGATTCAATATAATCTCTACTGAAATACCAAAGTCATTTTTCACAGAATTAGAAAAAACAATCCTAAAATTTATCATTTCACAGTATTCAAAAGTCAAGACAATGGGTTAAAGACTTAAATGTAAGACCTGAAACCATAAAAATACTAGCAGAAAACCTAAGTAAACTCTTTTGGACATTGGTCTAGGCAAATAATTCATGATTAAGACCCCAAGAGCATAAGTAACAAAAACAAATGGTACTTAAACCAAAAAGCTGCTGCACAGCCAAAAAAAAAAAAAAAACCAATCCACAGAGAGTACAGACAACCTGCAGAATGGGTGACATTTACAAGCTATGCATCTGATAGAAGACTGATATCCAGAATTTATAAGGAACTCAAACAGCTAAAATAATACTAATAGTCCCATTAAAAATGGGCAAAAGCCATGAATAGCCACTTTTCAAAAGAAGAAAAATGGCTAAAACTCATATGAAACAATGCTCAACATCACTAATCATCAGAAAAATGTAAATTAAAACCACAGTGAAATAACATCTTACATCATTCACAATGGCTATTACTAAAAAGGTAAACAATAATAGATATCTGTCGTCAAGGATGAGAGGAAAAGGCAACTCCTATACCCTGTTGGCAGGAATGTGAATTAGTGCACCTCTGTGGAAAATACAATGGAGATTTCTCAAAGCACTAAACACAGAACTACCATTCAATCCAGCAATCCCGCTACTGGGTATCTACCCAAAGGAGAAGAATTAGAAAGATCCTTGCACTCATATGTCTGGCTACAGCAGTACTGTTCATAAAAGCAAAGATGTGGAATCAATCTGAGTGTTCATCAGTGAATGAGTAAACAAATTATCATGATATATATAGAATTTGTATTAAGCCAAAATAAAAGGAGGAAATCATGTCTTTTGCAGCAACATGGATGGAATTGGAGGCTGGTATCTTAAGTGAAAAAACTCAGAATCAGGAAGCCAAATGCCACATGTTCTCACTTGTAAGTGGAAGCTAAATAATGTGTACACGTGGACAGAGAGAGCAGAATAATAGCTTTTTTTTTTTTTGAGACAGAATCTCACTTTGCCACCTTCAACAGAGTGCTGTGGCATCATAGCTCACAGCAACCTCAAACTCTTGGGCTTAAGCAATTCTCTTGCTGGGACTACAGGTGCCCACCACAATGTCTCATTATTTTTTAGAAATAGGGGTCTCACTCTTGCTCAGTCTAGTCTCGAACTCCTAAGCTCAAGCTATCCACCTGCCTCAGCCTCCCAGAGTGCTAGGATTATAGGAGTGAGCCGCCACACCTGGCCTAAGAGAGCAGAATGACATTAGAGACGCAGACAAGAGGGAAGTTAGAAGTAGAATCATATGCAAATATATACATATGTGTGTGTGTATATATATATGCATATATCTTTATTTTTTAAATAAAGTTTTACCGGTGATCCTAAAAAAAAAAAAAAAGAAGAAGGAGGAGGAGGAGGAGGTTGGAAGAGGTGAGGAATGACAAATGACCTAACGGGTACAATGTACAGGATTGTGGTGACACTAAAAGCCCAGACTTCATTACTACATAATGTATTTGTGTAGCAAAACCACACTTGTACTCCCTAAATGTATACAGACTTCTAAAAAGTAACTCCCAGATCCCTTGCTTGAGCAAACAGATGATGGTTCCACTTGAGGCAAGGACCACATGGGAAGGAGCAGATTCAGGAGGAAAGATGATGATTCTGCTCTGTACATGCCAATGTGAAGATGCTGAGGAGACCGGGCCTGGTGGCCAGTGTGGATCTCAAAAGAGAGATCATAGCTGGAAATATTAATTTACATCTTCCTGGCAAATGGATAGTAACTGCAACTAGGATATTAACAAGAGTTCCCTGAGACTCTATGAAAATAAGATGAGGAGCAGGCTTGGGAGAGCAGCTGGAGGAAGATAGAGACTTAATCCATTCAGAAACATTTGCATTTTAAAGAAGCATAGGTTGGGGTGAAAGTCGGATAGAAAATTGGTTCTCTTTCATAATACAAAGTTTGGGGAGCCTGAGAAATCCAAAAAGAAGCTAATTTAGATGTAGCTTCCAGCAAACATCTTTCTACCTCAGTGAAAGACAAGGAAGTGCAAAGGTCAAAACAGAGGAATAATCACAAGTATTTATCTTTGCTGTGTCTCAAGACCCTTTAAAATTGTATAAAGGATTAAAATAGATATAAACTCACTGTAAACCCTGAGCAGGAAGATTCATGGTTCCAGGAAGAAGCAATTTGAAAAGAAGATTTGTAGACAGGGTATTACTCTTAAGAAGTTGCTAAGAATTTAGAATGTAATAAAAACAGTCCATGCAATAACCTTGAAACATAAGTAAAATCTTCAAAGAAAAATAAAAAGATGCTTCAAAAGCCAAAATAGTCAGAGCATACAGGCAGAGCAAAAGTGGTTGCATAGCTGTGCTTACTGATGTTCCAATTTCAGAATCAACAAAATTCAAAAGAAGTAATTATGATTGCTAAATAGCAATTCTATCTTCGCAACCTTGATAACGTGAAGTAAAAGTAAAATGTGAGAACTTTGACTAAAAGGTAGGGGAAGAAAGGTGAAAGACAGTCGCATTACAATGTGGGGATTCAAGATTTATTGCTTATAGTTCATAGAACAAGACTGAAATATTTAAACTTATTGTGAGGAACAAAAGTGGAATAACTGGTACCTAGGAAAAGCAAGTTTAGTTAAGTTATGAAAGTACACTAGATTTTACCTCTGATAGCAGAAAGCCAATAGATTGTATTTAAAATTAATAAAAAAAAAAGATAGTGATATGTGCGCGTTACAGATAATAGACTGAAATTGCCAAGAAAAAGCACCTAAAAGTAGCTGTCTTGGTTTGCATTTCTCTGATGATTAAGGATGGTGAGCATTTTTTCATATGTCTGTAGACCGTGCGCCTGCCTTCTTCAGAGAAGTTTCTGTTCAAGTCCCTTGCCCACCTTGAGATGGGATCGCTTGTCCTTTTCTTGCTAATACATTTGAGTTCCCTGTAGATTCTGGTTATTAAACTTTTATCAGAGACATAAGCTGCAATATCTTCTCTGATTCTGAGGGCTGTCTGCTTGCTTTACTTACTGCGTTCTTGGCCGTGCAAAAGCTTTTTAGTTTGATCAGGTCCCAGTAGTATATTTTTGATGCTGCTTCAATTGCCAAGAGGGTCCTCCTTGTAGAATATTCGCCCAGGCCAATTTCTTCAAGAGTTTTCCCTGCACTTTCTTCTAGTATTTTTATCATTTCATATCTTAAGTTTAAATCTTAACTACTTTGAGATCTAATCTAACTCCAGTAAGATTAGCCCATATCACAAAATCCCAAAACCAGAGATGTTGGCATGGATGTGGAGAAAAGGGAACACTTTTACACTGCTGGTGGGAATGTAAAATAATACGTTCCTTTTGGAAAGATGTTTGGAGAACACTTAGAGAACTAAAAATAGACCTGCCATTCAATCCTACAAATCCTCTACTAGGTATATATCCAGAACACCAAAAATCACACTATAACAAAGATGTTTGTACCAGAATGTTTATTGTAGCCCAATTCATAATTGCTAAGTCATGGAAGAAGCCCAAGTGCCCATTGACCCACGAATGGATCAATAAATTGTGGCATATGCACACCATGGAATACTATGCAGCCCTAAAGAAAGATGGAGGCTTTACCTCCTTCATGCTTACATGGATGGAGCTAGAACATATTCTTCTTCGTAAAGTATCTCAAGAATGGAAGAAAAAGTATCCAATGTACTCAGCCCTACTATGAAACTAATTTATAGCTTTCATATGATAGCTATAAGCCAATTATAGCCTAAGAATATGGGGAAAGGGGAAAGGGAGGGGAGGGAAGGAGGGAGGATGGGTAGAGGGAAAAGTGATTGGTGGGACCACACCTACAGTGCATCTTACCAGGGTACATGTGAAACTTACTGAATGTAGGATATAAATGTTTTGAGACAATAACTAAGAAAATGCCATGAAGGCTGTCAATCAGTTTGATGAAAATATTTCAAATTGTATATAAAACCAGCACATTGTACCCCATGACTGCATTAATGTACACAGCTATGATTAATTTTAAAAAAGGAAAAAAAATTATATAAAAGTAGTTGTCTTGGGGTGGGAGAAATAGAGAATCAAAAAATATATATAACAGAGAACATTTCATTAGAAGCTATCTGATACCCTTTGGCTGTCAACCATATGCGTTTTATTTTTGATAAAAATGAAAAATATTTTTTCCCCGCTGCCACCTGTCATGAATAAAGGAAGTGAAAGAGGAGCCCATGTCACCTGTCACCCGAGTCCTCAAGTCGCACCACCTGAAAAGGGTGAGATGTTCACCTGTGCCAAGCCCACCTGAACCCCTGCTCTGATCCCAGCTGGATCCAGAGTTGCACACAGACCAACCTTGGCAGCAGGGGCTGGGCCCGGAGAGGGCTCTGCGGTATTGACCCAGGCTCAGAAAGGCATATCTCAGCTAATCCAAAGGGAGTTTCAAACCAGAGCAATCAGCAGAGACACTGATACTGCAGAGCCCTCTCCCAGGTGCTGCCACGAGAGCAGTGGCTGGTTCAGGTGCTGGGGCTGAAGCAGTCTTTGGCAGCCTTATCAATGCATCGCTGACACTGTGCAGTTCTCATAAACTGTCCCGGGATTTGCCTTGTGAAGCTCTAGTCTGGGTCTCTTTTGTTTGATGATTACTTTCTTAATTTTGTTTGCCATATAACAAATTACTCCTTGAAATGTTGACATTCATCTTAATTATAGCTGTAATTCTATGTATCTTACTGTGACTCTGAAAACTATAGTATTGGTGTCATGGAAATGTATGTCATTGCCAAAGTCATTTCATTGAAGATGAAAACTTAAAGAGTGTGTGTGTATATACATATATATTGTTTTAGTTATGAAGTCTGCAGTAGTCCACTCCAAATGTATCTGGCTTACTTTAATTCTCATTTCCCTCTTTCCTTCTTTTCCGAACCCCAAGTTCAACCAAAATTGACTGTAACCGAAGCTATTGAAACCCTGCTCCCTTAGGTGTGCTGTAGAGGAGCACCCCACAATGCTGGGGCGAAGTAGAGCCAGCTGGAGCGCCAAGTACCAAGAGAATCCATCTGGTCTTGCCTGTGACTACACACATGCACGCAGGCACACACGCCACCACTAACACCAACACCAACACCACCCACGGTAACAACATGCTCGGAGGAGCTGCTGCCTTTTGGTCTTTGACTCAGTTTAGATCCCCAGCTTTTAAGCTCTCTGCTACTTGTCAGCTACTGTGAGACTGTCCCTGGTGTTCAGCCCTGTGTAGTCCTAGTTCTCCTCTCTCTCTTTTAGTCATCCTCCCTTCTACCAACTGAACAACCCACTCTGCTTTCCCAGGCTGCCCCCAGTCCTGATTCTGCTAACTTCACCATGTAAGTCACCGTGAGACGTGCTGCCTTCTCCGTCTGCCAGCGTCTTAAAGATCCATACCCAACACCAGCTCCTCATAATTTCTTCTCTGTGCTTCACAGAGCGTTGCCTCCTCTCTATAATAGCATGCCTTGCATTATGAATTTATCGGTTATATAAATTCATTACAACATTGTTTATGTGTATGTTTAGTTTTCTCTCAATGTTAAATTCTTTGAAGGCCAGGTCTGCAGCTTGCTCATTTCTTATCTAACATGATAAATGGAATAATACATGGGTTTGGGGCATATCATGCATATTTGCTCTTAGGTGAATATTTGACTAGACTTTAATTTTGGTGAGATTCTCACAGAAGACTATGCGCTGGACAATGAGAGAGGTTCTTTTTCTGCAGTCTTTAAGGAGGAGGCTCTTTCAGTTTTTTCATAAGCATTTACTGTATGCTGTATACTTTTTATACTATGATTCTTACAAAATATTAAAAATGGCTTACAAAACAGTAACATTTAATGAGGCTAATAACATGGAAACTGTACATTTAAATATAAAAGGAAATCAAATTTGTGAAACATTTTGATTTGAGCCTTAAATTTCTTGAGTTGTTTTTTTTTTTTATTTTCATCAAGCACTAAAGGAGAAATAATATTCATTGAACGTCAACGCATCTGTAGGACATCTAGAATCTCTAAATATTCTCTAACTTGAAGGTGTCTAGGGACTAGACAGACTTCTCAAGGAGCTTTCAGACAGAATGAGGGACATGTCAAAAGGTCTCCCATGTGGGTAATTCTAATAGCAGAAGCAGAGAATGGGACAGAAAAAAACATTTGGATCACATAATGAATATTTTGACAGAAGACAGAGTAAAGAACCTCAGAAAACCCCAACCAGGATAAATTCAAAATAATCATATCTAAGTATAGCATAATCAAACTGCAGAACCCCAAAACAAAGAGAACATCTTCAAAGTAGGGGGGGCAGCATACTACATACATTTGAACAATGAATCAACTGATTGCTGACTTGCTTTAGAAATTATGGAGGCCAGAAGTAAGTGAGTCATCATCTCTATATTGCTGATGATACCGGATTTTTAACACTGGATTTCCAGGCTCTTGGTCTCAACGATTCGATGAATGAAATCGATGGACCATAGAACGAACAGTGAGGTTTTATTTACAGCTCAAAGAACCAAACCTCCTTGCAGAGCAGGATACGAGTGTTACAACTCTTATGAAAAGAACTCTTACAAAGGGCCAAGCCTCTTTGTAGAGCAGGATCAGCAGCAGAAGTGTTACAGCTACAGCTCTTACAAAGGGCCAAGCCTCTTTGTAGGGCAGAGATCAGCAAAGGGCAAAGCCTCTTCATAAGGCAGGATCAGCAGCGGAGGTGTTACAGCTACAGCTCTTACAAAGGACCAAGCCTCTT
>NW_003852480.1:2318835-2319186 GCF_000181295.1 Otolemur garnettii
TTACAACTCCTACAAAGAGTCAAGCCTCTTTGTAGAGCAGGATCAGCACTAGAAGTGCCGCAGCTCTCGCTTCTTCCTCTGGATGGTCGCTTCTTCCTCTGGATGGTCCACTGAAGTCTTCTTCTTCTTCTTTCTTCTTCTTCTTCTTCTTTCTTCTTTCTTCTTCTTTCTTCTTCTTCTTTCTTCTTCTTCTTCTTCTTCTTCTTCTTCTTCTTCATCATCTTCCTTGAAGGTCTGCGACGAAGGCTCTCTGCGTGAGGCCTTATATAGGTGTAATAGCTTAGCTGTGATTGGTCCATAAAATGGACCAATCAGGAGCAGGATTGAAAATGGACCAATCAGGGATGGGCA
>NW_003852480.1:2320055-2327048 GCF_000181295.1 Otolemur garnettii
TTTGCAGTTTTTGGCTGGGGCTGGGTTTGAACCCGCCACCTCTGGCATACAGGGCCGGCACCCTACCCTTTGAGCCACAGGCACCCCCTATTATTACAGTTTTAGTACAGTTTTTTCCTTTCTTAAAATGTGTACACATTTTTTAGCACTCTATGTGTATAGACAGACTGAAATTTAATAGTTGGAAGAAATATGCCATACAAACTGTAGGCACCAGAAAGGCTAGAGTGTGTTTATATTAGTATCAGACAAAGCAGACTTAGACTAGAGGATTGCCAGAGATAAAGAGGGACATTTAATAATCATAAAGGGACTAATAAATTCAGGAAAACATAACAATCATAACACATATGTACAAATGCAAAACTTAATTTTTTTAATTTTTTTTATTGTTTGGGATTCACTGAGAGTACAAAATTAGGTGACACTGATTGCATTTGTTAGGTAAAGTCTCTCTTATAATTGTGTCCCGACCCCAAGAGATGTGCTGTACACCATGACCCTCATCCTGCTCCCTCCTCCCTCTCCCTGCTCCCTCATTCCCGTATCCCCCATATTATCCCATCTACTGCCTTCATATTAGAACTGAGTGCATTGGATTCTTGCTTCTCCATTCTTATGATGCTTTATGAAAAACAATGTGTTTGACCTCCATCCAGGTTAATACAAAAGATGTAAAGTCTCCATCTTTTTTAATGGATGAATAGTAGTCCATGATATACAAATACCCAGCTTGTTAATCCATTCCTAGGTTGTCAGGCATTAGGGTTGTTTCCACGTTTTGGCAATTGTAAACTGAGCTGCGATAAACTGTCTACTGTAAATGTCCTTATGATAAAAGGATTTTTTTTCTCCTGGGTAGATGGCCAGTAATGGGATTGCAGGATTAAAATGGGAGGTCTAATTTGAGTCCTTTGAGGATTCTCCATAGTTCCTTCTAAAAAGGTTATTAGTTTGTAGTCCCACCAGCAGTGTAAAAGTGTTCCCTTCTCTCCACATCTACACCAGCATCTTCAGCTTTGAGACTTTGCAATGTGGGCCATTCTCATTGGGGTTAGGTAATATCTCAGGGTAGTTTTGATTTGCATTCCTCTGATGATTAGGGACAATGAGCATTTTTTCCTTTGTGTTGGCCACTCATCTGCCTTCTTTAGAGAAGGTTCTATTCATGTCTCTGGCCCAGTGATATAAGGGATTGTTGGCTCTTTCTTTTTCCATTGATTAATTTCAGTTCTCTGTAGATCCTATTTATTAAGCTTTTGTTCAATTCATAATATGCAAATATCTTTTCCCATTCTGAAGGTTGTCTATTTGCTTTGGTTGTTGTCTCCTTTGCTATACAGGAGCTATTCAATTTAATTAAGTCCCATTTGCATATTTTTGTTGTTGTTGCAATTGCCACAGAAGTCTTCATAAAATCTTTCCCCAATATCTTCAAGTGTTTTCCCCATACTTTCTTTGAGTATTTTTATTGTTTCATGCCTTAGATTTAAATCTTTTATCCATCGCTTCTCGGCCTTTTGGCTAAGATCAAGTGTAAATCTTTTATCCATCTTGAATCAATGTTTTTAAGTGGTGAAAGGTGTAGTACCAGTTGCAATTTTTTACATGTGGCTATCCAGTTCTCCCAGCACCATTGAATAGAGATTCTTTTCCCCCCAGTGTATGGTCCTGTTTGATTTATTAAAGATCAAGTGGCTGTAGGATATTAGCTTCATCTCGCAGCTTTCTATTCTGTTCCAAATGTCTATGTCTCTATTTTTGTGCCAATACCATGCTGTTTTGATCACTATGGCCTTGTAGTATAGCCTAAAGTCTGGTAGGCTAATGCCCCCAACTTTTTTCTTTTCTTTTCTTTTTTTATGGGACTGGGTGGTGCCTGTGGCTCAAAGGAATAGGGCACCAGCCCCATATGCTAGAGGTGGTGGGTTCAAACCCAGCCCCAGTCAAAAAAAAAAAAATTCCTCTTTTTTTATGAGATAGAGTCTTACTATGTTGCCCTGGGTAGAATGCTGTGGCATTACAGCTCACAACAACCTCAAACTCTTGGGCTTAAGCGATTCTCTTGCCTCAGCCTCCCAAGTACAGGCATCCACCACAACACCCAACTATTTTTTGTTGCAGTTGTCATTGTTATTTAGCTGGCCCAGGCTGGGTTCAAACCCACCAGACTTGGTGTATGTGGCCAACACCATAACCACTGTGCTACAGACACCAAGCCAAGCCTTTTTTTCTTATCACTAAGAATTACCTTAGCTATATGGGGCTTTTTCTGGTTCCATACAAAACAAAGAATTATTTTTTCTAAATCTCGAAAGTATGATGTTGGTATTTTAATGGAGATTGCATTGAATCTGTAGATTGCTTTAGGAAGTATAGACATTTTAACAATGTTGATTCTTCCCAGCCATGAGTATGGTATGTTCTTCCATTGGTTAATATCTTCTACTACTTCTTTTCTTAGGGATTTATAATTTTCTTTGTAGAAGTCCTTCCTCTTTTGTGGAATATACCTCTAGGTATATTCCTACTTCTTTCTTTCTTTTTTTTTTTTAAGCTACTGTGAAGGAAATTGTGTCCTTGATTAACTTCTCAACTTGGCTGTCATTGTTATATACAAAGGCTACTGATTTGTGAACATTGATTTTCTATCCTGAGACATTACTTTATTTTTTGATCATTTCCAGGAGTCTTGGAGTTGAGTCTTTGGGGTTTTCTAAGTATAAGATCACAGCAAAGGCAAAGAGCAAGAATTTGACCTCCTCTGCCCCCATTTGGATGAATAGCGAGTGAATGGCCTCGGACATTATCGTGTACTACTATAGACTTTATAAACACTGTACACTTAGGCTATGCTAAGTTTATGTATAAGAAAAAATGTATTTCTTTCTTCAATGATAAATTGATCTTAGCTCACTGTAATTTTTATTTTATAAACTTTTTGATTTTTTAACTTTTTGATTATTTTGTAATAATACTTAGTTTAACACACAAACACGTTATACCACTTTACAAAAATATTTTCTTTTTCATATCCTTATTCTATATGCTTTTTCTATTTTTTAAATTTTTATTTTTATTTTTACTTTTTAAACTTTTTTGTTAAAAATTAAGACAGGCCGGGCACAGTCACTCATGCCTGTAATTTCAGCACTCTAGGAGGCCAAAGTGGGAGGATTGCTTGAGCCCAGGAGCTTCTGATCAACGTGGGCAACACAGTGAGACCTCATCTCTAAAAAAGATGTTTTTTGATTAAAAATTAAATGAGTATGGTGTATACACCTACAGCCTCAGCTACTCAGAGGCTGAGGCAGAAGGATTGCTTAAGCCCAGGTGTTTGAGATTGCAGTGAGCTATGATTGCACACTGTACTTGCACAGTAGTCTAAGCCTATACAGGGGTGTTGGGATCACCAATATCACTGTCTTCCACCCCCACATCATTCCTACTGGATGGTCTTCAGGGAGAGTAACACACAGAGGTGTCATCTCCTATGAGAGAAGAGTGGGTTCTTCCAGATACCTCCTGAACAGGCCTGCTTGAAGCTATTTTACAGTTAACCTTTTTTTAAAAGTGGTAGGAATATACTCTGAAGTAATGATAAAAAGTATTATATAGCAAACACATAAAGCAGTAACCTAATCTTTTATTATCATTATCTAGTATTATGTACTATACAGAACTATATGTTCTTGCTGTATCTGAGAGTGCATTTGGTTTATTTATAACAGCATCATTACAAACATGTGAGTTTTTATACCAGCATCACTACAAATGTTATGACAGCTATGACATCACTAGGTGACAGAAATTTTTCAGCCCCCTAAGTCTTATGGAACCACCATCATATATACAGTTCATAGTTGACTAAAACATCATTATACAACTTCTGACTGTGTTGAGTTTGTTAACTCTCGCCATTTTATTCTTAAAGCAATAAAGAACCACTAAAGGCTTTTATGTAAGAGAGTGAACTGACAAAATTAGCATTTGAGAACAACCAATCTGGCTAAATTATACAGAATGAATTGACAGGTTGATATTGGAGGCTGTCAGAATAATCTGAACAATGGGTGAGGGTGCCTTCAACATGGAAGGGACAGAGGATAAAGAGGAGCAGATATATTGAAATATTGTTAGGATGTAGAACTGACAACATGGACAAGGGAGAGAGAAGTCAGATACCCAGTTTCCAGCACAGACAGGAAGAGAAGTGATAGCGCCTTTCTTCATATATTACAGAAGCAGAAACAGACTACACAGAAGACGGCTCTCACATCAGGACATGCTGGTTTGAGGTGCTATGTGCATACAAATATAAATATGTAGTTGGCAATTGAAGTAAGTGTCTGGACCTCATGGGGAAGACAGGAATTAAAGAAAAACTTGGGGGAGTCATCAGCATGCAGAATAAGGTTTTTCCATGGGAAGAAATGAGGATTATACTACATAAACAAAAGCTTTGTAGAGAACCTTAAAAGACACCAACCTTCAAGGAATGGATGGAGGAAGAGGAGTCCTCAGTAGGACTGTGAATAAGAAGCAAAAAAAAATAATAATTTAAAAAAACAGAAAGATAGTAAATGATCAGGAGTAAGGAATGTCACAGAAACCAAAGGAAGGGTGCACGAAGCGGGAGGGAGGGATCAACACAGCCATTACTCCTCAGAAGTTTAAAGGGATATGGAAGTGAATACAGACAACAGTGGGTTGAACTAGTCTAGGATGAGACTAGATGCTTGAAATAACTATTAAGGAGATAATACGAACAAGTTGACTTGGGAAAACAGAAAATATTAATCAAGGTAGCTCAAGTATCCATGTGAGTTTGGTTGGAGACTATGAATTTGCAGTGATGTAGATCTACATGGTAATGCAATTCTCCTACTTCTCCCACATTACTGAACAGGAAAAACAAAAGCAAGACAGAACGTGGTTAGAATGATCCGAGTCTGTGGGTTTTCCCAGCAAACAGGAGATTTAAGATTAGCAAAAGAGTATTTTCAGTGCCACCCAAGGAATCTAAACTAAGTACCCAAAAAAAGAGATGGACAGGGAGAGATCAAGAAAATAGATATTTTATCATTAATAATAAACACAGAAATTCTAGTTGCTGTAACAAACACCAATATTTCAATGATTTAAGACAATAACCCACTCACTTGAATAGTTCTGATTAGTGGACGGGATGTCCCAACAGGGACCATACACAGGGAAAATGGGAATTATAGCTAAAAGTACTTTTATTTATAAAATATTCATTACAAAATGTTACAAAGAGGTGGTCAAAACAAGGAGAATGTTTTATAAATATTTTGTAATATCTTGTAAATAAAGATATATTTAGCTACACTTTCCCATTTTCCCTCTGTATGACAATTTTAGAGGTAACTTTGGGGACAGCCTGTAGATGAGAGCTTTGCTTCAGCATCATTCAGAGACATACATTCTTACTATATGCTATTTGGTTACACCTGGACATGAATTTCAACCAACAGACTAGAGAAACCACACTTGCTTCCTAACCATCTGAACCTGGAACTATCACACATTACAAACACTCAAGGTTTGGGCAAGAAGTAGGATCCCAACCAAATTCAAGAAGGGCTAAGAAACATAACACTTGGCTGGACAAGTGTTAACACTTCCTAGCAAAGGTACATTAAGGAAGTGAACATGAATCTTAGTACATAGCTAGCTGCCTCAGCCACATATTCCCTGGAAAGCTGAAGAACACAGACTAGGACCATGTCAATAAGACTTCTATAAGTAGTAGTGGATTCATTCAAAGTGGAATATTCACTTTTATTCAGAGGTGAAAAAATTTTTGTTGATATCCCAGATATATCAGAGAGATTAGTGAAAGTCAAGTGGAAAGGATGGTCAAAGGAGGTAAAAACGTCAAGAAATTCCTAGAAAATGATATGGGTTATCAATGTGAAACTGAAAATCACTCAGGATAATGGCAAGACTTAGGGTAGAGAAGGAGGTAGTTACCTAGTTGGAAGTTGAATGAAAGAAAGTACCTGGGAGACTAGTGGGTAACAGCAATATAAAGGACAGAGGGAAGGATCGCTGATAAAATAAAGCTCAGATGGACAGAGATAAGACTTAATCAGAGGTATTTCAATTACTAAGTAGCCCTAGAAAAAAAAGATGCAAGATGGGCTTTCAATGCCTCTCCAAAGTAAGAGACTGTGTAGGCTTCACCTAGGTAGTTGTAAGAGAAGCAGTAACCACAGAATGAGAACCAGTTTCTATTTTTAAAAAAGAGGAAAGAAAAATGTTTATTAAACAATTTAAATATACAATAGAACCTCTGCTAGTTGACCACTGAAGGGACTATAACAAACTGATCAACATACAGAGGTGGTCAACATAAGGAACTAGGCCTACTGTACTTATATGCACACATGCTACATGTCTGGTCTATGAAAATTAAGTCAATTTAAGCAGATGGTCAATGTAGAGAGGTGGTCAAGTACAGAGGTTTCACTATACTGATGACAGCTAGCAATAAAGTAATATATTAGCTCCATGCAGATATTTAAAAATTTTATGCCATTACTTTGTTCACATTTGCTGGATATTAATCAACAAAATATTCAGGATACAAGCATTCAAGTATATTTAATGCAAAATCTATACAAATTTACACAGAAGATGTAATTTTCGTTAGCACTAGTTATCATCTTGGGAAAATCCCATTTTTTGAGCCTTATATACGACAGCTATAAAATATAAATAATTATAATATACCCACCAAAGTCAGAAGACTGGCTCCAGACATTTCCTTGGATATTCTTTCACTGCTCAAATTTTGTGATTCTGCAAATGTACAGCTAAGAACAATGAAATTTTTTACTTGAGACTCAAATGATAAAATCTTGTAAGCCTTAGAATGCTCAGCACAGTCAGATGCAGCATATAGTTAATATAGAAAACATAAATAATGCTGCCTATAATAAAATATTAGCATTTTGACTTTTGACC
>NW_003852480.1:2327872-2331630 GCF_000181295.1 Otolemur garnettii
AAAAAAAAAAAAAGATATTTCTGAAACTCCAAAAATATCTGATCTGCAAATAGTCAATGTTCAGTCCATAATTTATGATTGATATCAGATGCCCAAATAGGAGTTGGCAGTAAGAGAATGGGAAAAGCTGAAAGATAGGACTGGATCCAAGAGAAGTAAAGGTTTCATGTAGAAGTATGCCCCATTCTATCACTCAGGATACAACTCACGTTTCAACTCTCAGCAAGACCATCACTGAACACTTAGTGCTACCACCTATACCTATGTGTATATCTCCTACACTAAAAAGAAAGTTCCCTGTGAGCAGGACCCCTGAATCTCCAGTGCCTGGAAAATAAGGAACATAATATAATTGTCATGTGATTAACTGACTGGTGCTATTGGAGATAATATGCAATTTTTTAATTTCATCTTTACCTTTTCTTGTTCCATAAATAGATTAGATTCAGGTAGCCCATAAACATTTATGATTCAATGACTAAATGAAAAAGTGAGCAAATATATTCTCACTTATTTCTTCATACTACAAAAAAACAATACAGGCAGAGTGCCATCACAGAAAAAAAGGAGGAGGAAAAAACTAGATAACTAAACAAAAAAGAAACTAAAAGGATTAGTGACATTTATACTTATTAGTGAGTTTTCTTTTCTGTTACTAAAAATCATTATTATTTATGTAATATAAACCTTTTATTTGATTCTATAACCTATGATGCTTTATAGTAGTAAATGCAGCAATTATCAATAATTGCTAAAGCCACCAATTTGGACAATTCAAAAGGTCTTCTTTATAAGCCAGAGGCTATGAAACATAATGTCCTAAGGCACTTGAACTATAAATCTTTACTTAAAAAAGTCCGATATAATTACCAATTTGAGTAAAAACCACCAAAGTCATATTAATAATCTTAATATAATTGTCTACAGACTCATCTTTAATATCTTTCTCAGAGTTGTAGAATATAACATTAAAATAACTTGTCCTCATTTTAATAGTTATTAAACCATGTTTAATATTTGCTATAATAAACCATAAGACAAGAAGAAACCCTCACCTTAGAGAAAACATTTTATACTTCTACATTCATAGATTCATAACATTTGACCTAGATTTTGAAATATTAATTTCTATCTTCTGAGATAGAGGTAGTAACAAATACATCAATCTGACAATAAAGCAAAGTATCTGTGCATTATGTTGTTTAAGTAGAAGATGGTCTCTGCAATCAAATAACTTGCGAACTGATACACTTTTTAAAGAACTGTATTAAATGCAAACAGTTGGGGAATGTCAGTATTCTCAAAGTGGCTTTCACATCTTCATTCCTGTACTGACTCATAAGAGCCTCCCAAATGTTGATACAGGCTAGCTACATAATTTGCAGGGCCCAGGGAAAATGAAAATTCAGGACTCTTTTTCAAAAAGCAGGGAAAGGTGCTATTAAAGCTATGAAAATATACATCTTTTTCCTTTCTTCCACAGACTTTCTTTATGTTTTTGTGTGTATATACATTATAGCAATTTTGCAATTTAATGTTATTCTACGTAAAATTTTAAATTACTAGTCATTCATCTTTATATTGTACAATGTGAGTTTTAAATGCAAATATAAGAATATTTAACTTGTATGCAAAATCACCCAAATTATGCAATTTGTTTTTCATAGCTGGCACATGAATATGTATTTGTTCTCAGCAGAACAATGAAAGTACCATGCAAAACTAATTCAACTCTCTTACTTTACTTCTTAATACAGCACATTTTACCAATATTTTCTACCTTTGGCTTACTGATTAATAAGGAAGGATTGGAAGGACAAAGACTATGGAAAGCCCTGTGGTTCACTTTCCTTCAATGTCATGATTTTCAGTGCATATGATTAGCTAGAATAAGGAAGGAGCAAAAGTAATGAAGAATATTCTAAAGCTCCTGAGTCATTGGTGTTTCTTAGAGTGTCACTGCCCACTCTCAAAGCACTTCTGGTTCAAACAGAAAGCAAGCCTGTCAGGGCTTTCACCACTGCACTTACAGATGTGACATGCTCACTTTGTACTCCCTTTGAGTTTCCCTGAGCACCCATGCATCACGCGTCTGCTGGAATTCTGTCTCTCTGGGGTATTGCAAAAGCTATATGAAAATAGGGAGGCAAGGAATGAAAGACACACATATTGCATGGATCCCTGTGCTTACGCATATGCTCTGTTTTCCCATCAAACTTACAAAATACAAATTCAATGCTTAAATTATTAAGAATTTCAAGAAGGTAACAGCAAAGCATTAAACTAAGTGGGAAGCCCCTCTGAGGATGGAGCCCTAAGTGACTGTAGGTCACACTTCAATGAAGCCAGCCATGGGCACAGTGGCAATCCCCATCCATCCTGGACTGAATTTTATTTATTTGTTTGTCATCTTTCCCCACCCACTCAACAATGTACTGGTAGATAGCAGTACATAAAATGATTTTCATTTTAAGCTTTAGCAACTAGCCAAGCACATAAGGAATGCTAAGTGCTCAGTCAATGTTTATTGAAGATTTGAATGAATGAATGAATGAGTGACTTAATGAATCAATGAACCTATGAATAGAACAGTTTTCCAGAAACACCAGGGTCTAGAAAAATAGGGTAGGAAAACACAGAAGAAAGAAAGCATTTGAGTGATCTTTGCTCACCCAGTCATGAACCTGTTTTTCTTTGCATGCCCCTTTAGGGCATGAAAGTCAGCTCCTCTTCCACCCCTGTTCACAAGCCACAATTGCCAATGGAGTACAAAGCTTACCTACTGCAGTGTTTTACAACATAGGTATTAAAGCTGCATTTAACAACATGGGATTATTTTCAGAATTTTATTTATTTATTTTCAAATTCAAAAAGGTTGTATCTTTTCCAAATTTTTCTACTGCCAAAGGAGATTTTAAAAGATTTAACTTCAGATCATCCATCTATATGCTACGCACAAGAGATTTACTGTAGCCTTGGGACACAGATAGGCTGAAAGTAAAGGGCTGAAAAAAAGACATTCCATGAAAATTGTAATCAAAACAGAATAGGAATGGCTATATATCAGACAAAATAGACTTTAAGTCAAAAAGTGCCCAAGGGACAAGGTTATTATAAATGATAAAAGCATCAGTTCATCAAGAGAATATAACAACTGTAAATATTTATGCATCCAATATTAAAGCACCCAAATACATAAAGCTAATATTAATAGAATTGAAGTGAAAATAGGTAGTAATACAATAATAGTGGGGTACTTCAATACCTCACTTTCAACAATGAATAGATCATCCAGTCAGAAAATCAATAAGAAAATAGCAGACTAAAACAACACTATATATCAAATGGCTCTAATAGACACATATAAAACATTCCATCCAACAGCAGCCTAATACACATTCTTTTCAGGAACATACAGAGCATTCTCCAGGGTAGATCATACATTAGGCCGTGAAACAAGTATTAACAAACTTAATGAAATTAAAATCATATTCAGTACCTTTTCTGCCCACACCAATATGAAACTTGAAATCAATTAGGAGGAAAATTAAGAAGCTTACAAATATGTGGAATTAAACAACATAGTCCTGAACAAGCAACAAAGCAAAAAAAAAAAAAAAAAATCAAAAGAGAAATCAAAAAATATCTTGAGAAAAATGAAAGTGGAAGTACACAGATTTTAAAAGTTATGGAATGAAGCAAAAATGGTTCTAAAATAAAAGTTGATGGCAATAAGCATATACATTAAGAAAAAAGAA
>NW_003852480.1:2331950-2334900 GCF_000181295.1 Otolemur garnettii
GCTGAGAAGTCTGAGATTGAAGGTGTACATCTGGTAAGGGCCTTCTTACTCATGGAAATTCTCTGTAGAGGTCTCAAGCAACACAGGGTATCACATAGTAAGGGGGCTGAGCATACAAGCTCAGCTCTCTCTTCCTCTTCTTAAAAAGTCACCAGCCCCACTCCCATAATAACCCATTAATCCATTAGTGGATTAATCCATTCATGAGGGAAAAGCCTTCATGACCCAATCACATTTTAAAGGCTCCCATCTCTCAATACTGCCACATGGGCAATTAAATCTCAGCATGAATTTTGGAGCGAACAAACATTCAAACCAGCACCTACCAAAACTGAATTAAGAAGAACAGAAAATCTATTTTCTTAATGAGCAGATTGAATCAATGATTAAAAACCTCCCAACAAAGAAAAGTCCAAGAACTGATGGCTTCACTGGTGAGTTCTGTCAAATATTTAAATAAAATTAACAGCAATCGATCCTTCTCAAACTCTGCCAAAACATTAAAAAGGATAGAATTCTTCCAAAGTCATTTTGAGGCCATTATTACCCTGATACCAAAGACAGACAAGTACACTATATGAAAAGAAAATTATATGACAATTAATTTGATGAACATAGATGCAAAAACCCTCAACAAAATATTAGCAAACCAAACTCAACAGCACATTAAAGGACAAACACAAAGATTAAGTGTGATTAATCCCAGAGATGCAAGGATCCTTCAACATACCCAAATCAATAAAAGCAATTCACCACACTAACATAATGAAGGATAAAAATCATATGAACATCTCATTAGAGGCAGAAAATAGCATTTGACAAAAACATTCTTTCATGACAGAAAAACTTAAAAATCTCACAAGATAGTACTACAAGTCCTGGCCAGAGCAATTAGTCAAGAAAAAGAAATAAAAGGCACCCAAATTAGAAAGGAAGAAGTAAAATTGTCTTTGTTTTCAGGGGATATGATCTTACATACCTGTATAAGAAATTCTAAAGACTTTCACAAAAAGCTATTAGAACTAACAAACAAACTCATCAAAGTTGTAGGATATACAAAAATCAGTAGCATTTCTATATTCTTACAATAAACTATTCAAAACATAAATTTAAAAAGCAATCCCATTTATAATAGCATCAAAAAGAATAAAATACTCAGAAATAAATTTAATCAAGAAGATGAAAAGGAAGTACACATTGAAAACTACACAACATTTTTTAAAGAAACTGAAGAAAATACAAATAAATGGAAAGATATCTGGTGTTTATGTATTAGAAATAATAATATTGATAAAATATCCTTACTACTCAAAGCAATCTATAGATTCAATTCAATCCTTTCCAACCTTCTAATGACATTTTTATAGAAACAGAAAAAAAATCCTAAAATTCATATAGAACTGCAAAAGACCCTGACTATCCGAAGAAATCTTGAGGAAAAAAAACAAAACAGAGTTGGAGACATCACTTTTTCTGATTTCAAACTATTTTACAAAACTCTAGTAATCAAAACAGCATGAGACTAGCAATTAAAAACAGATACACAAACTAATCAAAAAGAAAACAGGATGGAGGTTCCTTAAACATTTTTAAATAGAACCACCATATGATCCAGCAATCTCATATCTGGATATTTATCCAAAGGACATGAAATCAGTATGTAGAAGAAATACCAGCACTCCTGTGTTCATTATAGCATTAATCACTATGGCCATGCTATGGAAACAAACCAAATGGCCATTAATGGATAAACAGATAAAGAAAATATTGTATACATACAAAATGGAATATTATTCAGCCTTAATAAAGAAGGAAATCCTGCCATTTGTTGCCACATGAATAAAGCAGGAGGACATCTGCTACGTGAAATAAACCAAACACACAGACAAATTCTATATGACCTCATTTATATGTGGAATCTAAAATAGACAAACTCATCAAAGCAGAGAGGAGACTGGTAGTTGCCAGGGACAGGGAAGGGGGAAATGAGGACATGATTGTCAAAGATTACAAAGTTCCAGTTATGCAAGATCAATGAATTCTGAAGATCTGATGTACAGCATGGAGACTGTAGCTAACAATACTATGTTGAATTCCTAAAAACTTCTGAAATGTTAGATATTAAGTACTCTTACCACAAAATAAAGACAAAAAATAACTAAAAATTATAATCAGAAGGGGATGTGAAGAAACTTTGGGAGGAATTAGATATGCCTAGAGCCTTGATGGTAGTGATGGTTTCACAGGTATATGTTTATCCCTCAGCTCATAGAGATCTACATACTAAACATCTACAACTTTTTACATGTCAATCATAACTCAATAATGTGATCTTAAAATATATATTTGTTTTTCAGATTTTAAAAAAAAAAGCAGTAAATTTGCGCGAATTTTATCCCTAGAAATATACATGGAATATTTTCAAGGCAATAAGCACAGAAAATATGAATTTTAATTCATATTTCAAATGGAAATTTCATGTTTGCCACAGATATTTGCCAATTTAGAATATTGGAATTAGGCCATTTTTCTTGTAAACCACACCAGTTTCTTGGCAGCAGATATTAGGCAAAGAGAGCCAAGGCCAAGTCAAGACAGTGTGCATGGCAAAGGCACTAACCCTGCCCACAGCAGCAGGGGACTTCCACCACTAGTGTGTCCTCAGTGATTCTCATGTTGATGGACCTGAGCCTGTTGGTGAGCGCACCCCAAAACTCCCACTAAGAACTAGGAAAAGCAAGCACTGACATCAGGACGCTACCTCATCATCCCTTTATCTCTCCTCCCAGCCAATCACTATCGAAACCAACTTAATGTCTGCACTTACGAAAGGCACGCAAAGAGGGGGCCGTGCCTGTGGCTCAAATGAGCAGGGCACCGGCCCCATATCCCTAAGGTGACCAGATTTTAACATTGGTAAAGCAGGACACCATTGATGAGGGCAGGGGGA
>NW_003852480.1:2335775-2347710 GCF_000181295.1 Otolemur garnettii
ACATTATAAAATTAACAAAAATAATATAAAACTCATATCCTGGCAAAATAGCCACGTGGCAGTGTTGGGACCAGAATTGCCACTAAGAGACCACCACACACATGTAAAGACAAAAAGTGCTTTATTTGCAAGCATATGCCTGGGCCACTCTTCCCTTCAGTGTGGCTGGAGGAAGGGCGACCCCCTAGTGAAGCAGCTGAGGTTTTTAAAGCGCACAGAGGAATTTCATTGGGTGTTTTGTTGAGCTGGGCTGCTATTGCCTGAGCTGTTTATGGTTAGGGACCCTCTAGAGAAGGTTTGTTCCAGACAGTTTGTTTGTTTGTTCCAGACAGTTTGGCTCCTTCTGAGCTAACTGTCCTTGCCTAGAAGCAAGGGAGGGAGCCAGTCTCCTTCTGATACTGATTTGTTTGTTTGTACTGTTTGTTTGTTCCAGACAGTTTGGCTCCTTCTGAGCTAACTGTCCTTGCCTAGAAGCAAGGGAGGGAGCCAGTCTCCTTCTGATACTGATTCCACCTGGGTGACCTTGCCAAGGAGGGGAGTAGGGAGTTTACCTTAGCCTTGTCATTTCCAAACGAAGTTACATTAACCTCTTCATTCCCAAATGGAGTTACATTAACCTTTTCAGCAGCCAAAACTGTATATTCCCTTCCCATTGTCCCGCCATTCCCTAGCTTGTCTTACGTTCTTTCCAAAAATCAGGACTTTTTAGAAATGCAGCAGGACGTGGGACAAATTGTTAAAAATCGGGACTGTTCTGCCAAAAGCGGGATGTCTGGTCACCTTACGTATACCAGAGGTGGTGGGTTCAAACCCAGCCCTGGCCAAAAAAAAGGCACACAAAGAAGGAAACAAGTGTCTCCTGGGCCTCTCCACACGTGCACCTCTATGTAAAGACACCTTTCTGTGCTCTATCTTAACTTGATCAGGGGAAGGAGAAAAATTACTTGTGTTAGGAACTTCTCTTGGGGGGAAAAAAACTGCATAGTCCATTCCAGGTTGCCAGAAAGTTCTGGAGCTCCACATGATAACTTCAGGTGATAATTTGATAATCATGCAGCAAAAACCACAAAGGTAACTCTGCTGATGACCAGAAACATCCAGAGCCCAGGATTCTGGACTATCCGAAGAAGAGAAGAATAAAGCCATGTGTGTAGATTAAACCAGATTTCATTTAATTGCATTTAATTGAATTGATAAAAATAAAAGAATATAACACTTCTTGTATTCATCTCACAATCACTTCTTACTTGATCCCACAAAAAAGTCCATCTATTTATTCTTACCTTTTGACATTAGATGATTTCAACTTAAATCCCAAGTCACACGGTTTCTTTTAACTGTAAAATTCTGAAGCCCTTTAGAATAACATAGGGAAGTATTTAAAGTTCAGAACTCAGCAAAGACAAATTTTGTAGACATTCTTAACTGTTGCTTGTAACATTTGCCTCTAAGCAAAAAAAATCTATTCTACTGGCAACCACAGCCTATTGAAACAATTGAAATTGCTTTCAGTAATGGAGTGGGAGAAGCCATGCATTAACTTGGAGATGCTTTAAGACTTACATACATTTTTAATAAAGTAAACTAGTTTGTGTACATTAGCCCAGTAACTATTTTACCAGTATGTAACATGGCATTCTGCAAAATTCATTAGTCCTGCAACTATCAAAGTTCTATACAAGAGACCTTCACAATTATGCTTGCTTCACTGCACTTATAATAACAACATGATCTGAGAATAGGTGTTAAAGATATAGCAGACCCAGATTTGGTTCTAACAATAGGACTTGGCTGCTCACCTTTACAGAAGCACTTGTTAAAATCACAGGGCCTCAGATATTTTATTTAATTAAGGTCCTAGTACACAGTGGGGAGTGGGGGACGTGGAGAGCTGAGAAGGGAAGGAGGGAGGGCGTGGGGGGGGGTCAAGGGTTCACCTTTGGGGATCAGGACACAAATATAAGAGGGTCCTTATCTAACAAAAGCAATCGATGTAACCTGCTTCTGTGTACCCTCAATGATTCCCAACAATACAAAAAATAATAATACAATAAAATAAAATACAACATTTGGGCTCAGCAGCTAGGGAGGCGGAGGCAGGAGAATCACTTAAGCCCAAGAGTTTGAGGTTGCTGTGAGCTGTGATACCACAGCACTCTACCCAGGGCAACATAGTGAGACTCTGTCTCAAAAAAAGAAAAAAAAAAAAAATACAACATTTGTTTGTTCCCACACAAAACAGGCAGTGTAAAAAACAGGTACATATTTTCGTCTTTGGCACGTGCATATTTTCTCCCATTGCTCCCTGTATTACTGATTTAAGACAACACTTCACATTCTTAAAATTACTTCACAGATTCCTAGGACATGTTTCCCAAAATAAGCAATTAAAAAGATAAAATAATCTTCTTTCTAGGACCACCTTGATTTCTTTGTAGCATCTGGCATAAAGCCCAGTGATCATTTTTAACCACTCCCAAAATACCTTTCTCTGGAAATCATATAAATATACTTCTCCTCTGTAGTCTCCTGTCATTATTACTGTGATTTGTTCTCCCAAGTGCCAACTCCATAAGCCACCATGAGAGGAACTCTTAGGGTTTTGTCTGATGGTCAGCGCTGATGGTCATTCATGAGCAGCTTGGATTTACCCCCTCCAAGGAGGAGCAGGACCTATGTCTAAAGACAAAACTTTATTATTTGTTCTTCTCATAAATGAGACAACAAAGATTTCAAGTCCTTCTAACACCAGTGGCTCTCAAAGTTGAGCATGTATCAGAGTCATCTAAAGGGTTGGTTAAACTGCAGGTCACCACCCTAAAGTTTGGCTTCAGTCTCTGAGAATTTATATTTCTGATCAGTTCCTAGGTCCACACCGTGAGAAACATGGGTGTAGGTTGTCTGAGAGACTTAATTTAAAAAAACAAAAACTGTAACAAAAACAATTTCTAAATCTCTATTAAAGAAAAAGACTCACACTTCTAACTCAAAGATTTATCTTAACAAGAGCTCACAATGTTTCTTAAAGGAATTTCAGTAAATAACAATATTATAAATATCTATCTTTTAAATATCAAAAATATGTCTAATATCATTATACTGACTCTATTTTTGCCTTTATATTTGGAAGTTTGAGCACAGTTTTTTTTTTAATTTTAGCTTTTAGACAACTTTCCAAAGAACATACGTGTTTTTCTTTTTGAAATAACATAAAATTAAAGATATGATAGTATCTTTAAAAAGCAACCAAATTAAATATATTTAATTTACATATGTTTATAGATTTTCCAAAAATTCCAAAGCAAACTCTAATGATATATATAGTTAATTTTTTCTAAATTCATACATGAGCACACAGGTATGGTTTAGTACCAATTATCTGTACCTCTTGTAAAACAAGGTCACATTTTTATTTAATTTCTCATTTGTACCATCTATTCCTCATTATTTATGTGATAATAAAATAAATAGCATCTAGTTAGTCAAAAAATTAACTTACCTTAGAGTCCTACACACATACTATATTAGAGATTAAATAAGATTATTATTGCAATAAACTAGCAATCCACCTTAGTTTAGTAAATGTTAAATGTTTACATAATTGCAAATTAATGTCCACAAGAAATACTTTTCATTCCTTAGGTAAGGATTTGCAACTGCAAATTACTAAACGTGTATGCTAAGAACTTATTTTCTTTTTTTTTTTTCTTTTTTGAGACAGAGCCTCAAGCTGTCCCCCTGGGCAGAGTGCCGTGGCATTACAGCTCACAGCAACCGCCAACTCCTGGGCTCCAGCGAGTCTCCTGCCTCAGCCTCCCAAGTAGCTGGGACCACAGGCTCCCGCCACAACGCCCGGCTATTTTTTGGTTGCAGCCGTCATTGTTGTTTGGCGGGTCCGGGCTGGGGATTCGAACCCGCCACCTTAGGTGTACATGGCTGGCGCCTTAGCCGGTTGAGCTATAGGCGCCGAGCCAGAACTTATTTTCAATTGATTTTAGGACCTGTTTTTATGTGTATTGAAGCACTTTCTAAATATGTTTGTTTACTGCCTCTTGCCATTCACCTCTCCAAGAATTACCTTCTCTGCTGCATGCTGACTGGTGCAGATAAAGAGAATTTTGTTGTGACAAGGTTAGTTTCCAGGACTTTAGATCACTTTTTCAGTGTTTCATTTAATAAGCAAGCATGGTCTTAAAAACCCTGCTCAGAAACTCATTTCAATGATGCTCAGAGTATCAATTCCCCTGGCCTTTCAGAAAGATGTAAATTACTACCAAATGCAAAGCATTGGGGCAAAATTAACAAAGATGAGGAAATTGCTGGAGTTAAAGAATAGTTCCTGTTTAACTAAAAGGAGGGGGTCAAGGTGAATTCAGTAATGGTCACAATTATGGTCATGATGGATACGCAAGTAGACAGAGTTTGCCATCGAGTGAAGAATTTGACAAAATGTGCCTATATTCATCATCACCTGCCCAACCCTGCTCTTCCTCAGCTTTTAATGTATCACCATTTAATTCAGGCTCCCCTCCTCCAGGACAATATTTAGGTATCCTGTACAATAGTCAGTACTGGCGGTGCCTAACCAGCCAGGTAAAACAGTCTCAAAAGCAAGAGGCCTAGCACACTGTATCGGCCCGTTTAACTACTGCCAGAGCCCCTTTCTACTCCTGCCTGCCCCTTTTGTCACTTTATTGATCAATAATGCCCCATACTCTTGTAAGCCTTTGTTAATTCCCTGTTTGATTCTTGGTGTTTCCAATCTGAAGCCCCCTGGTTGGCCTTACTTACTCCACGACTCAGCCCTTGGTACCCTGACTGACGCTGCTGTATCTCTGGTACCTCCCTTCCACCTTTCCTTGATTCCAACACTTTCACATTCATCTTGCAATATTTTATGCAGAAAATGTTTTATGCTGTAACTTTATAGCAGATCTGGTAAGATATTTGGCCCTCATAAATATGCAACAATCTGATGTGTTTCCAGATGGGAAAGTTGTGGAAAAAGTCCAACTTCATATTTCAGAAGGTGAACAGCAGTTGGCAAACACGGGAGGAATGAGAACTGCCAAAATCTGTCTTTGTTCGCTTGTTACAACCAGACCCAGCATGTGTCCGGTTTGGTTAGCCTTTGGAAAGTACAATCGCTAAGAAATTCCCCGTAACTATTGTGTGACACGTTACCATGACCAGTAGCCAGTACTGGGAAGTAACTTAGAAGTCGCAGGAACTTTGATTCCCAGTAATTCTGAAAGAAACAGGAGGCACATTTTTGTTTTCACAACTAGGATTTCTTATTCCAACAGACCTTTATTTCAGTAGCACAGCCTGAAGAGTGTTATCTCACCAGAAGGAAACTTATATGACAAAAGTAATCGGTCTTCACACAGAAAAATCATAAACTTCATTGCATAATTTTTTAATATTTGCATTTGTGACTATTTTGACAATGGCAGTTACCTTTCGGGTTCTTCCCAAGCTCCAGGCACACCGACTCATAAAGCCTGACAATATTCTCACTCACATTAGTTAGTGATCCACATAGTCGCCATTTGTCTTTTCCTTTGTCAATGTTTGTGTTCCTCAGTCCTTAGCCACCACCCCAGTCCATCGCCCCAAAGGGGCCTTACTCTCCAATGTCCACTTTCGATGTGACCAATTCAGATAAATGCAAAGGAAGGACCTTCCAGAGTCCAGACAAAGGGCCACAGTGAAGGGTGAGTCAGGCAGTGGCTCGAAGCGGGCAGACTCTGGGTGGAAGAACATTCCTCCTGCTTGGAGTGAGAAACCTCACAGCATCTCCCCAGCAGGATTTCCTCACTTTCCTCTTAATGAGAATGTTTACTGCAGTTATTAAACCTTTCTCCCTGTTCTACTATTGTAGAACATATATGAGGGCAGATAGCTTGCTTTTGTAGTTCATAAATACTTAGCCAAGAGAACTCACATCCAGACACCATGTAGGAAACGTCTCCCACACATATCCCAGAGATCTTGAACTGTGAACTTGATACTGTGACTGCACATAACTACTGGAATGTCTCCCTTGGAAGAAGAGATTTATATATTTGCTTAGAGAGGATCAGAAAGGGAGACTGAAATTGTCATTAGTGTTCATCATAATGTTTCAGGCTCTCCTCCTTCCAGACACAGGGTTGGATTTTCCTTTTTCCCAACTGTTCTGAGGTCAGGCCAATGAACTGCAAGCAGATGCAGTGTGTATCACATCCAAGTGGAATATTCAGGCGGTGGGACGCATGTTGCCTTGTTATTTTCTTCCTGTCTAGATGATCACGGCTGATGTGTCCATATGGACTCTCTATCAGCCTGGTGCCAGACGGACTATGATGATCAGAGCCCCCCATAGACCTGTGATGGCCACCTTGTCACATGAAGTAAGAAATGAATTTCTATTGATTTAAGCAACTGAGATTTTGCGGTTGTATTTTACCATGCTACAGCCTAGCCTGTACTCACCGATAAACCTTCTAAAAGCAGAAGGGAAAAATAAACAACCTGGTTAAGTGAGGCCTTTTCTGAAAAGGTCACTGTCGGTCTGTCCGATAATATATCTCACAGCGTTGCAAAACTCCAGCTCTGTACCCAAACTAAAAGTTAGTGCTACCTAGAGAGAGCCAAGCCTTTCTCCAAGATGCCCACAGGGTAACCTCTGAGTTACAGAGGTAACAAGCCCCCTTAATCAAGTGCCAATCCCTGGCCTGGGGCAGGTTAGTTCTGCTACACAAACCCACCCATCATTCCCCTTGCCTTGGAGCAGAAGCCACAATAGCAGCCCTTAGACTGAGGGTTAGAAGGTGGGGCATGGTGGCTCATGCCTATAATTCCAGCACTCTGGTAGGCCAAGGCAGGAGGATCATTTGAGCTCAGGAGTTTAAGACCAGCCTGAAAAAGAGTGAGACCCCATCTTTACTAAAAATGGAAAAATTAGCCAAGTGTAGTGGTGGATGCCTGTAGTCTCAACTACTCAGGAGGCTGAGGCAGGAAGATCACTTGAGCCTAAGAATTTGAGGTTATTTTGAGCTATGATTGACATCAGTGCACTCTACCCAGGGCAACAGAGTGAGACGCTGCCAATAAATAAATAAATAAACCAAAAAAAAAAAAAAAACACTGAGTGTTAGATGCTCCAACAGGCACTACTGGGAGACTCTCAAAGGCAGCACCTACTCTCAGTCATCATGATCTAAAAGCTTTGATTAATAGCCAACAGAATGCTCTTTGAAGCCACTGCATCCCAGCAGGATTTTGAAGTCCTTGTTATACCAGAGAGACACTGAGCTTGGACTAGACCCAAGTCTAAAGAACTTTTTACTTATCTGAAATAAAATGAGAAAAATAAAGACAAAGTAATCATTTTTATTCGAACTAAATGTATCAGCTTAGAGAACTATCCTGTGTTTGAACGTTTTATCTTTCCTAACTGTGTGACATTAAAATGTCCATAGGGCCAAGCACAACTGGCTCCCACCTCCAATCCTGCCACTTTTGGAGGCCAAGTCTAGAGGATCACTTTGACCAGCTGGGAGTTCAAGACCAGCCTGGGCAACCTAGTGAGACCCAAATGCTGCAGTAAGAGGCTGAGGCAGGAGGATCACTTGAGCTCAGGATGCACTTTTTTACGATCACACTACTACACTCCAGCCCTCCAGCCGGGAGGGAGAGCCTTTTTAGAGATCCTGTCTCTAAAAATAAATCCTTACATTTATCAAATGATGGTAAAAGATAAACAGTAGAATGATAAGGCTTCATTGCTTTTATTGTTGCTACTAATCTTTTTACTTGACAAAAGTAAGTTTGGTGACCCTATGTTGTTCCCATTGTTTTTATTAAAATTTAACTTAGGCCAGACCCAGTGGCTCATTCCTATAATCCTAGCACTCTGGGAGGCCAAGGTGGGCGGTTTGCCTGAGCTCAGGAGTTCAAAACCAGCCTGAGCTAGAGCAAGACCCAGTCTCTAAAATAACAGTGGGGCATTATGACGGACGCCTATAGTCCCAGCCATTTGGGAGGCTAAGGCAGGAGGATCACTTTACCCAAGAATTGGAGGTTACTGTGAGCTATGATGCCACAGCACTCTACTGAGGGTGACCAAGTGAGACTCTATCTCAAAAAAGAAAATTAACTTAAATATAAAAACTATAATTTTTATTTGACCACTGGGTCTAAAAACTACTAAAGACTTACACATCTGTGTACATGTAACCCCCTATACAATTTTTGATACAATAATATGTAACTTGATGGAATTTTGAAACCGCTTGGGCCATCCTCTAGTGCTGCCCTGCACCACTGGGCATTGTACATGTGGATACTGAGCTCTTGAAATGCAGCTGCACCAAATTGTGCACTATGTGTAAAAAACAGACTAGTTTTCAAAGACAGTTAAACAAAATGAAATATTAATAATTTTATATTGATGACATGCTGAAAGAGTAAAACTGTGGATGTGCTGGGTTAAATTTATTCTTAAAACTAATTCATCTGTTTCCTTTTACTGTTTTAATGTGGCTTCTAGAGAATTTTAAATTGCATCTGTAGTTCACAGTGTATTTCTACTGGGCATCCCTGCTCTAAAGTCAAAGTGGGTTTATAGTTAACTATAATTAAGATTGTGTTCTTCCTTTTTCCCAGTTGTTCTGAGGTCAGGCCAATGAACAGTGAGCAGATACGATGTGTATCGCATCCAAGTAGAACATTTAGCAGGCAGTGCATATGTAGTTCACTTTGTATTTCTATTGGGCATCGCTGCTGTAAAGTCAAAGTGGGTTTCCTCTTTCGGTTTACATGCCTTTGCAGCCACACCAAACCCCAGTAGCTCCCTGCACCTGCTACTCAACAGCCTCAGCTCCCTAAAGTCTCTGTTCTTTCTCACCTTTCCTATAACATGATCATGAGACTAGGCTAATTTGCTAGCCTCCTTTTGAGAGAAATCAGTGCAACAGTTCTGAAAGTAAAGAGTTATGATACCCTCAAAGGATCATACGAACTCTCTAGCATTCCATTGTCCGGAAATTGGAGAAAGGGGAACTATTGTGCCCTGTTGGTAAGGTTGTAAATGAGCACCGTAAGTCATCACTTAATGTGCTCAGTGGGTTCTTGGAAACCGTTAACTTTAAGCAAAATGACACACTGTAGAATGGAACCAATGTTACCATAGGCTAATGGATATAAACAAGAGTTAAGTTACCCTGACTTACAATAGGTTGTTTTGCTTAAAGTTGTGGTTTCCAAAAACCTATCCACAACATTAAGTGAAGATGCACTGCAAAACCATTATGGAAAACAGTTGCATAAAAAAATTAAACATAAAAGTACCATTTGATCCCACAAATATGTGTGTGTGTGTATGTGTGTGTGTGTGTGGCATCAGTTTGCATTCACTGGAACATTAGTAAAACTATACTCAGGCAGTTCTTTTATGTGCATTCTGTCTCTATAACCAATTTGTTTCTTTGAGAGAGGGTTGCAGTCTATTGTCCAGACTGGAGTGCATTGGCATCATAGCCCGTTGTACCCTCAGACTCCTGGGCTCAAGCAGTCATGCCTCCTGCCTCAGCCTCCCTAGTAGCTGGGACTATAGGCACGTGCTACCATGCTCAGCTAATTTTTCTGTTTTGTGTAGAGACAGGATCTTGATATGGTGCTCAGTCTGGTCTTGAACTCCTGACCTCAAGCAATCCTCTTGCCTTGGCTTCCCACAGTGCTAGGATTATAGGCATGAGTCACCTGTCTGGCCTAATCTATAAGTTACTTTAAAGCAGAATATCATATTTCATAAAAATGACAGAGCTATGATGCACCTGAAAGATCAACCCTTTTTTTATTTTTATTTTTTGACTCATGAGGTAATAAGACCAGAGCTTTTATGTAACTTACCAGAGGGTATATACCTCTAATTAGTAGCAAAATTCCACTGGTACTTGTAGAACAAGCTACTTTTACTCTTCTAATTTCTTCTTCCAGCCTGTAGGCAATCCGCCTGCGTCAACCAGCTAGTCTCAAATGAGGCATGCAGGAGCATCAGCTGCGGATAGTGCCTGAGGGGAACAACATTAGGTGAGGGCTAAGAAAATCAAATCTCCTGCAGAAGTGATTCCCTGCAGTGAAGAGCAGGCTAAACTCCAGGCCAGTGTGCTGGGCTTATAGGCAAGACTCCTGTCATTACAAGGTAGCTGAAGGATAATCAAGAAATATGAAGCAGCTGAAGCTGAACTACAATAATGAGTCAAGTGCACAATGAGATTGTAAGGAGGGAGGAAGGAAGATGGCTGCTCAGGGAGCAGTCGGGTTACCAGACACCTCTTTTATACCATCACTCTTGAGGTAGGCTCAACCTAGATAGAATGAGAGTAAAGCTTTAGTGTATTCAATGGTAGTCATTTCAGGGCATTAAGACAAGGTTAATAATACTAATCTCTGCACAAAGTTTGCATTTGACAAATTATATCAATTCATACTTACTGCTCAAGTTAGATAGACAGATAGGTGATTGTCAGTGCTGAGCCGGTTGACCCTGCCCTAATTTTCTTAACACTATCAGTTTTTCAATAGAACACTATATTTTGTTATGCCCCTATTATAAAGCAACACAAAAAGCCACATGAGACTTGGCTCACCATCGAATGGTTGATTTTCTGCTAAAATGGCACAATGGTTTCTGGTCACTTTTCATCTATAATGACATTGTTTAGATTTTATATAAAATATATCCCTAAACACGTGTACCTACTAATTCCTCTGTCTCAGTTGCATAATCTGCTTGATATTATTCCTCAAAAGTCATGTCATTTCCTAATTGTTTAATTAATGCTAAATCAAGACAGATAAAATTGTCTTTGGAGGGGACTTGGAGGTGATGAGTACCTCTGGGTCTTGCCTGACTGACAACTGTCAAATAGAAGTGGATGTGTAGAATGAACAAATGGACAGCACGCATTTTAGCTTTAGATTGCACTTAATATTCTTAACTTATGGTTGATCTTCTATTACTTGAATATCCCGTCATTGTGAAGCTCCAATAGAGATTTCACCAGCCTCTTGCAGTGATATTTTCCCACATCTACTATCAAAAAAACACAAAATAAAATGGCTTTTTCACCTGTTGAAAATGATAGTGGTAGATAAGTTCAGAGGCATGGACAAAAGCTCTCAAGCGTAATTATCTCATTTTAAAATATGATGCTGAAGAACATAGCGATCTATTTCAGTCTCCGTGGGATGGAAAAGCCGCAAGATCATTGTGGGTCTCTAAAGTGCAGGCAGAGTAATAATGCATGTCTGGCTTGACTCACTAGGTTGGTATGAGCCATAATTTGCAAATAGGATGTTTTGCTATTTTTCAGAGAGCCTCAATAAGGTTTTAAGATAAGAAAGAGTGTTACTACCTCTTAGCCTGTGTCAGCACCAAATCTCAGGTAAAAAAACCCTGACTGGCTCAGCCAAGTAGAGGCATTTGACATCACAGATTCTTTCAGGCCCATAGAGAAGGCTAGGGACACATACCATCTGTTTGCTTTTAAAACTCTTTAATGTATGTCTTCAAACTGCAGAACAAGAGAATGAGAAAACACAATTTTATTCAAATTTTAGGTAAGAAGAATTCTTGAAATAGAATTACTGAATCTTGTAGAAAAAAATCAATACCTGAACATTATTTGGGAGAGCCTTTTGCTACTATGCAGTGGTTCCCAACCTGGAGCAATTTTGCACTCGAAGGAACATTTGCCAACATCTAAAGACACTTTTAATTGTCATAACTGGAGGTGCTACCAGCACCCAGGGGGTCAGGGATGCTGCTTATTGATTCTACAATGCAAAGAATAGCTCCTCACCCAGCTGGGTGCCATGGCACGTGCCTGTAATCCCAGCATTTTGAAAGGCTGAGTGAGGTGGGTGGATTGCTTGAATTTAGCAG
>NW_003852480.1:2348388-2359430 GCF_000181295.1 Otolemur garnettii
AAAACTTAACATAGCCTTAACAAAATGAAAAGTGATTTTGAAATTTTGCACTGATAAATGGAGCAATTGAAAATACATTGTAAGGAGTGCTTCCTGGCTACTGACCCAGGAATTATCTGTGTCTGTGACAGGACGTATATGCTCAGGCAACATTTTCAAAGTTAATCAAATAACCCCTGCAAGACTTTGAAAACCTCTGTGTCAACAGCTCACCTTCCACTGAGACAACTCCCAGAGCCAGTTCTTCAGCACTACTGTAGAGAAGCTTCTTATGAGCCCCCTTCCAAAACTGCCTTGACTTGTCCAACGCATTGTTCCAAGAAATCCAATTGCCTTTGACATGTTCCAAGCATTGTTCCAATTTAAAGTATTATTAAAAATATTGAACATTTCGTGGAACTATAAACATTTCTCCCCCCAAAAATAATAATCCATTGGCAAATGTATAAGCATTATGATTTTAAAAAAGGAAAAAATAGATACAAAGATGAAACTAATTTAAATACAGTAGAAGCTCTGTCAGTTGACCACCCAAGGAACTGTAACAACTGCTGGTCAACATACAGAGGAGGTCACCATAAGGAACTAGGACCACTGTCCTGATATGTACATGTGCATGTTTGGTCTATGAAAATTGGGTCAACTTAAGGACGTGGTCAGTGTAGGAAGGTTCTACTGCACATTGAGTGAAAGAAATGCAACTAAAGAGTTCATCCTACGTCATATGAGCATGGCATTAAAAATAAAGAAAGCTAATTTTTGATGACAAAAAAAGAGACTCCTATACTGAGTTTCCCCTTTATTTAACTAAGTATACAACAACGAAGTTTTTGAACTCATCCTAGAAAAAAATGCTACATACTGCTGAATATCACTATAGTCACCTTCAAAGTACTCCCTTTGGGAAGTTATACACCTATGCAGGTGCCTAGTCTACCTTCATAGCACTCGTATGGGGGGAGCAGTATTAATACACATATGATCTTTTGCCTCTGTTTAGAAGTAGGCTTCTTCTATTGAAGATGTATATACATATGTAATCTAAACAGATTTTATCTGCAGAATCTCTACAAATAGGGGTCATTAACCTCACACATTCCTGACTTCAATGGGCTATCCATTTGTCTAGAAATAAAGTACCAAGTCCCAAATTAAGAATGATATAGCCTTATTAAAAAAGAATGAATTTTATACAAATGTTCTTTACACATTCAGACTTCTATTCCCCTATTAGTTGAATAACAAAAATAGTCATCAAATAAATGATTGCCATTGAGTAATCACGTCTGAGGCACTGGGACCTACTCCAGACATTCCGTGTCCCTTGTGCTGACCAACACAGCTACCTTGCTACGCAGATATTCTCCTCTGAAAAACTGAGACTCAGCCAAGGGTTAGCACTCGCACAACTCTAAAGTTGCAGAGGGCCCATGATTCAAATTCACAGTCTCCCCTGTAGCCAAAGAGTTAATGAATTCAAAAGAATTTTGTATTCCTTTGTGTTTTTCTTTGAACTTTTCTTTGAACGATATGCTATTGTTCAAATTCCAAACGCAGATTACAAAAGATTGCCGCAGTTACACTTTAATTCCTGCTTTAGAGTTAATTTCACAAAGGCATCTTGTCCTACAAAGTTCTGCTCATTTCCTAATTCCCGTCATAGGAAAAATATGTACATTTTGTTTGCGCTGTGCATTTAGCTCAGCTCCTTCCTAGTAGCTTAACTCTGACCAGCTTAGAGACTCACCAGTGCTTGTGCACACCCTCATTTTAGACTTGTAGGATGTAGAAATGAGAGACAGCAAGAAGAGCCTGTGTGTTCTCTATCTGAAACTTTCCCTTGCTGCTCAGCTCTGTGTGTGAGAGAGAGAGAGAGGATATCAAGACTTTCAGAGAAGGAGGGTGGGGAGGAGAGATCCTGGGAAAGAGATAAAGGAAGAAAGAAAAAAAGAGGGGCTGGAAAGAGAGAGAGAGAGGGAGGCAGGACTGCTTTGTAGCTGCTAAGATTGCAGACAGAAATAGCACACAACCACCGTGAGCTGTATGCGACTCAGAAACCACCACCACCAAATTTTCACTTTCATTAATCAGTTGCTTCAAGAGAAGGAAATGACATCTGCTCCTGTCTTCTTCTACATCTTAATTATTGGGAGATACCGTAAGTCTGCTCAATATCTAACTTTGCATACCTTAGTACTTCGTGAAATAATCAGAAGAACAAATATGTATTATTTCTATTTATGCTAAGATGAAAAGGCATTTACTGACAAAATTGTAATCTCACTTCAGAATTATTCTTCTTAGTGCATTTCTGGGTTTTGTGTTAAATACTATAATATCTTATCATAGTCAATAGTTAAGTAAAACTAACATGCCATATAAATCTATGCTTTATAATGGCTGATTTGCACAACTGATATTATAAGTAATGTTATAATATTTAAACAGTAGCAGTCCTTAGAGAAAGTGTATTCAAGGAATTCATCCATTGAAATATTCAGGTAAAGTCTTTACGTTTATTCTAGTTTCTGTGTAGTTGTAACACTTTGTTGTCCTTATCCTTTGTGATTTTGATATCTTAAATGTGCTTCCGTGCAGAAAGATGCATTCGTGTAACTCTTTTTACTTAGCAATGGTACTCATGATTCCTTGAAAGAAAAACGACAGAAAACAGAAAGCAATGAAAACCACAGACACCCAGGACGTTCCAGATGGACATTGTGCTTTTATTGTAATGGCAAAGCCTGCTTTCTCTCTGTGTGCCATGGTTTATTTTTCAGAAAATCTCTTTTAAATTCATGGGGAAAGAATCACACTGTGCATTAAGCCCCATTGGAATTATATTATGTAGATAGGAATAAAAAATATTTTTGTTCCTTAGGTAATTAAACAGTAAGTCAAAGCCAAGCCAAGAAAAGACATTTGGGGTAGCTTTGAAACCTTATGCTCTGAGAATGTGAGCTTTAACAAATTTAGAACTCACAAGCATATTTATCTTCCTCTATCCTTTACGCAGTTGCAAAAGTTTTATTTACTCCAAGATACTCTATTGGGGAACATCTCAGGGTGACTTTGAACCCTAACTCTCTGAGGATACGTAGTGTACCAGCATGGTTGTTTTTTTTTTCCTTTTTCTCCTCTCTCCTCTTGACCTTAGTGCACCTCACCTAAGTGATCAAAGATTGGAGACAACACCCAGCCACAGACACTACTCAGAATCCAGGAGAAATAGTTTAGTCCCACCTTTCTCCATCTCTAATCTAGACGCCTCACATTCTCATTGTTTTAACTGGTGGGGGGGAAAGTCATATTGTAAACCACTATCAGAAAATTAATGTTTCTAATTGTAGTTCAGTGTTTCGGCTACCAGAGCTTTTGACATTTGTAGCCAACAGTCTCATAAACCAGTAACATATTTTACCATTTGCTATTCTATTTAAATGAAATGAATAGGTTGTATAAGCCAAAAGAATACCTACATAGAAATAGTCATTCTACATGAATTTCAAGGGACTATAAAGGGCGTTTTGGGCAGGTTGAGAAGCAACTTTGGCCAACATGTAACCAATCATTTCAGATTATTAAAAAAAAAGTTTCATGGTTACCTGTACTCTTTTGTTAATAAGAAATTATTTTCATGGCAGTGCCTCTGGCTCAAAAGGGTAAGGCGCCGGCCCCATATGCCGGAGGTGGCAGGTTCAAACCCAGGCCCAGCCAAAATAAAAAGAAATTATTTTCGTGAGCAGAAAATAGAAAATGATGATAATGATGATGATGTCAAAAGTTTCTGTCTTTTTAATTTAAATTCTTTTTGATTAGAAACAATTTTAAAACAATTTTTTTTAAAAAATTAAAAACAAATTGAGCCATGTGACTAGTTGAGAGGTCCGAGTTCTCATCCTTCTATGCCTTCCCCAGAAGAAAAAGGCACAAACATTTGGTGCAGTTTAGCAAGCAAGATTCCCACCTACTTGGTGTTAAACGGATATTGGAGAGGGATGGCACTTGGCAGAGACCCCCTGAAATAATACCTGAAACCCTGGCTTAGCCTCTCACCCAACCCCACTTAAGTGAAAATTTTCTGTACACCTAGCAAAGAGAATTAGCAACCACTCTTAAAAACAAATTCTTAGGATTCTATAATTGCCCCATGGTGGTTGTTTGTTTACTTGCTTGCTTTTTTTTTTTTTTTTAATTTACCCTCCTGTTACCCGGGACATAGAGTATGATGCTAAGGAAGACACCTGACCTCAAGGGCTCTAGCTGCACTCCTTGAACCAGTTCTACGATTTTCAACAAATGACTAATTCCTTCCTCTAAGCCTTAGTTTGTAAAATGGCAATCAAATCCTTTACCCTGTCACCTCTCACAGCCTTTGTGTTTGGTTCTTCATTACAAAAATTTCCTCCTTGAATCTTTGCAACCACTCTATTACGCAAATACAATTGAGCACACAAGGAAGGACGTCCAGTGCCTTGTCACAAGACACAAGCTAACAAATGCCAAGATCTGAATGCTTGCAAAGTCTGTGTTCTTTCCCCTCAACCATGGCCACTCTCAGTAGCAGTGACATCTTTTTTATTTAGTAACATCTTCTTATAAGTGGGCTTTGGAGATGTAAGCAAGTGTTAGACATCCTTTTAGCCACAAGTACTTATTGAATGCAGGGTACTTTGACAAGCAATAGGTGAATATAACATGATCCCTGTACTGAAGGGATGAAGAAGTCAGCAACTTAATATAGAATTCAATTCAATTAATTGAGAAAGGTGTAAAAATAAGCTATACACAGATAGAAGTGATGTTAGGTGAGACTCAGGAAAAATTTCTCAGCCTTAGGAATTTTTCATTCTTCAGAAATATCTAATAAATTGTACTGTGCTGATGTTAATCTCTTAGTTTTAATAATGTGCTGTAATTATACAAGATTTTACCACTAATGAAGGCTGGACAAAGGATCCCTGTTACCTCTCCATACCATATTTTTCAACTTTTGTGAGTCTATAATTATTTCAAAGTTAAAAATTAAAAATAAATCCCCAGAATGAATTGTATCCTAAGTCCTTATCAGCAAATGCTTTGCTTATTACTTAAACCATACCATTAAGCCAAAAAGTTGTTTTTACTTAATATTTTAGATGAGCAGGGAGCAAGTGAAGAAATAGGCAACAGAAGGGGCCCAAACATAAACTTGACCTACATTAGTGTTTTACCAAGGACTGAAGCAGTGGGCAAGGCCCTCGTGTTCACCTCCTAGGATGCTCACCCCAGTCTGGTCTTGCCTTGGGTCTTGGCACTGCTGTAACTTCTAGAAATTCTCTTCTCCATTTATGAAGAGGAAAGAAAGAGACAATCCCAGAACAGACCATTAGCTTGAGCAGTACATGGAACAGAACACGGCATATTTACCCACTTCCCAAAGACGGAAGAATAAACTTAGCACCATGCAGTCTGCAGAAGTCCAGGATTCCACCCTGTGGTTTTGAAAGTTGCTGACAATTTTGTCTTCTTACTACATATTTGGAATCATATTTTGAAGTTTCAAGTAGAAAGTGAATAAATCTATGGAAAGGCATCATTATCTGCATAAAGGGAAACAAATCATTACATTTGTTAAGTAAACAGTTTCTCAACATAATTTCACTAGTTGAGTCTTCTAGTTAGGTGGGGGGGACTTTCGGGGGGTTTTGGTCTAGAAAATTATAAGTATTTAAACTATTTGATTTCAAGCCTTATGTGTATGGGTGTGTTTGGTATTATATTTTCTATTTATTAAGAGCTTTCCATGGACCAGAAACGAAGTGATTTATAATCATTATCTCATTTTATCCCTATAATGACCCTTTGAGACATTCCACTTTATAAAATAGGGAACAGAAAGTGAGAAATATTTAGTAGCACTCCCGGTGTCGGCCCTTAGTAAATGTTGCTGAAGAGATTTGAATCCACGTCTGTCTTCTTGAAAATCCTCTGCATGACTCCATTTCAATACATTCTAGGATTATATCTTAAAATTCAGGGGACCTTAACAGATCCGTAATCTAGACTACTGGTCTTCAGGCAAGTTAGATATTTCTCCATTTTAGAGATTAAGCACTAAAGAGCAGCCCAAGGTCTCCAGGCTGGTAAATCCAGGGCTTCCACCACCTGGGGCGGGAGCATCCCCATCCCAGACCAGCCCAACAAATTCATCTTCAGAGTTTACAGATCTGCTTAGAAAAGCTGGTGCCATCTTCTCTGTGTACGTTCCTCAGGGCACAGCAACCACATACAAGTTAGGACACACGTGTGAATAATGTCAACGTATAGAAAGCACATTCTTTGCAGCACATGATATTAAGCTGTACGCAGAGCCAGTACCTGTAAATACTGACGTAGTTCTTATATTAGCTTAACTCTTCCTCCTCGTGGACATTTTCTCCTTTGATGATTCCACAGCCCAGGAGCTCTGTTCCCTACCTTAGGTAGAGTGGGCCCACAGATTCTCATCCTCTTCGGGCGTACAGCTTTACCTGCTGCCCAGACTGGGGCAATAAGGAGCCAACACTAAAACCAAAGCTCTTTCCTTCTCTGGGGACTTAGCTTGTGTTCTTTATCATCACAACAATAAAGAACAAGTGAATAAAAAGAGCAGCATAAATCAGACATCCTGTCATATGCGTTAGAAGATGGCATTTCCCTGTGAGGTATTTGTATTTTATAGTAATTTGGATATTGGATTTTTTGTTAAATAGATTCACTTTATAATTATTTCAGTATTACCTGAATTAACTGGAGCCTCCTCATTCCTTTAATCTGTGAAAATAATAAATACGTCTCTGAAATAATCAATGCTCTCACATTTCTGAAAGTTCAGCTTCGGGAGGGAGAGCCAGGCCCTTCTCACAGGCTGCACTAGGCCACAGAGCCCACGCCCCTGGTGTCTGTGCTGCAACCCTCCCACCGCTCTCTGTGCACTGTTCTTTGTGCACTTTGCCCCCTCACATGGCCCCGGGACCTCAAGTTCTCATTCTGCAATGCACTTCTGCCCTTTATCCTTAGCTCCTGTTTCCAAACTCACTTCCAGGTCAACCTTTAGCCAAGGTGTTCAGTGGAAACAAAATGTCCCTCACATGACTGATAACTAGAAAAAGGGACAGCAGATAATCAGATATATTCTTTAATAGAAAGGTTCACCCTGTTATAAAAGCAGCTGAGGTTTGTTAGAGGATGGAGTATCCACTTGAACTGAGAGGTCACACAAACAGATGAGCTATTTTATTGATTAAAACAGTTACACTGTTATCTTCTAATAATCTTTTTTTTTTTTAATCTTACCCAATTCATCTAAGGAAAAAGCAATTTAAGGAAAAATAACATGAGGTCTCTCTTTCTGCTTCTGGCAATCTCAGCCTTGTGTAAATTTCTACCTAGCTAGACAGTATCCACTTATGTCTCTCAAGTACCTTTTAAATTTCAGTTTTATAAAATCAGACTTTTTTGAGTTGGAAGGAAACTTAAAGCTTATAAAGGACAATATCTTTATTTTTTTTACATAGGCAGAAACTAAGGCTATACAGCTGTTTCTTTCATATTCAGCTCTCATTCTACACCCGCTCCCAAAAGTTTGTCTCCAAATCTCACATGTGGGACAGAAAGGGCAGGACATTTCAGAACGGTGAACTATGGCCTAAACATTGAAAGAATCTAGACTGAGACTATTACATTTATTACCTACCAAAATCCTAGCTCAGAGATTAAGACTTTGCTAATATGCTAAACTAGTATAATCCCTTTTCACGTGCATACCTCACTGATACACATTTTAAATCATTCTCACAACCAAGGAGAAAAGGGTTCCCTCCTCAGCACCCCAACTGCATGTTCGCAGGCAGGACCAGAGGAGCTTTAATGAAAGAGGTTTTTTGAATGTTCAAAGTTCATCAAGATCCAGTGCTTGTCCTCTCTGTTGGCACTCCCTCTCCAGTCCGTGTTCCTATCCTAGTCCACAGACAATTAAGCCATCTCTAAAGATGCAGCCCTCTTCATCCCATGCCATGCTCATTTTGAATCTGGCCCCTGGGTCACCCCTCTGAGGTAAGGGAGTCTTTCTGTGCGACAGGTTGAAAAATGAGACTGAACATTGTTACCCAGGTGTACAGAGAATCTACAGCAGAAGAAACTTTGGAGTAATTTGTAGAGTATAGAATCTCTCAGAGCCTAGCAGTTTCCAGAAAAATGCCCTTCTTTTTCTGAATACCCCAGATAGTGTAAGCACCAAATATCTATATCCTTAATTAACCTCTCCCATAACCTCTTCCTTCCCACCAAAAAAGAAAACCATCTCTTGTCTTTGCCTATGCTGGTGCCAGAGAGGAGGGACGGTGGGAGCCCTGCTCAGTGGGATGGTGGGAGCTCTGCTCAGAGGGGGGAGAGTCTCTCTAAACTTACTTTTTTTCTCCCGGCCCTACTCAGAGGGGAAGAGTCTCTCTAAACTTACTTTTTTTCTCCCAGCCCTTTCCTGAGAAGAGAAATGTGTTTTTCAACTCAGTGGGGACTGGAAGGACAGTTACAGTGCAGGCAGTGGGTCCCTGCTGCTGTGTAAAGCTACCCTAACATAGTAACAATTCATGATTTGGTAGCAAACACATCCCACAATGGGAGTAAATTGTCCATTACCACGACAGTTTGATTTCTTATTTATCGTGTGGGGTGAGGCTGCCTTTAGACTTCAGTTCCAAGCACTGGGCTGGATGGGGTATGTGCAAATTAAACAATTCTCCCCGGCCACTTTCCTGCTTCTTCTAAGTTTTGACCCTGCCAGGTGCTCAGTTTCTCCTTTTTTCCCTCCCGTCCGACAGAGAGGGACGTGCAAAGTGGACCCTCCGGAAACATTTCCTCCGTGGTCTCCAAGGGCCCCAGATGTTGGTTTCCAACTCTTATCAACCAGTTCCTCTTTCTTCCCTTAAGCACTGAAATTTCTACTCTTTATCGTAAACATTCGCTCTGTTCCTTAGACTCACCACACCTCCTGACAAATGCCTACAAAGAGAAACGCTCCTCTCTTGGTCCCAAACCTTGGAACCCGCATTCTTATTTCTACTTACTTCATCTCCCTAATACCTCCTCTTCATGAATTAGGACTTTTATCCAGAATAGTTGCCAATGAAGTGTATTATTTGCAGATTACAATCCCTGCCCCATTTTACGGTTCCCTGGCTAGATTTGGGGGCATTTTTTGGCTGATATTTTTCACTGTTGAGTAAATTGATTCTAACACCTCATCCTCACAGTGTAAGGACCCTGCTGGCTTCTGTTGTCCCAGCTACTTAAACCGATAAATCTTACCCTACAGATTTTAAATTAAAATGTTACAGAATAAACATGCAAGTGAATATGAATTGACACATTTTGAGCAAAATTTATAAATGTCTATTTCTGAATCTACTGAGACAGATCAGATAAGCTGACTTTAAAAGCTTTTTGAAACCTTTCATCTAGGTCACATATTGCAAGTATAAATTAATGAAAGCAAATGCTCTCAGGTACAGGAGACCCTGGCTTCTGAGATAGCACACAATTCACTCTGTCATTACCTCCACTCACAAAACCTCTGATTCTTTTCAACACCTTCTCTCTCTCTGTTGCTCACCCCAGCCTTTTGATATTTTAATAGGTTTTTCCAGAGCTGGCTAGAAATATTTGATTCACTTTCAACAGTCCAGAAGATTTGCCATTTTTACATTCCCAGTTGTGGCTGATTTGCTGGAAATTGCAAAGCTGCCTCATGGTTTATAAATGTTTCTACTTTCTCAAACATTTCAAACTTAGCAATGATGACATCATCAGTTAAGCTCTCTGAGAGCGTCTCTGAACCTCCATCCAACCTCTCTCTTTGTGTTACGATCAAGGGAGGTGACCAGTTTAGCCAAGTCAAATTTAGATTTTTTTATTTCTGCCCTTTTAATTGCAGTCTTTACCCCCGATCTTGTGAGCTGATAGCACAATCATTTAACTTCCATGAAAAGAGAGCGTGTTTTTGTTTGTTGAATTTCAATAACTTTTCTCAATGACTAAGCATTCATCTTCAGTGTTGACCCAAAATAATGTGGCAAATCACCTGTCCATCAAATCCATAATAATGGAATAACAAAAACCCTGCACATAGCTTTATGTAGTGTATCTGGGTTTGGGGCTTCTGTTTTCAAAGTTTCTGTGCTAGTTTATGTAGCACATTGAACATTATTCTCACAGTCCATTATCATCATTAACTAGGAAAAGCTGCACAAAGCTATAATTTTGGCGCTTTCCCTCTAAGGCTTCATAATCTAAGATAGACAAACATGATTCAACACAGAGACTAGAATGATTAAATAAAAATGTGAACAGAAAAGTTAAGTGAGGCCAGGCATGGTGGCTCATGTGTGTAATCCTACCACTCTGGGATGCTGAGGTGAGGGGATTGCTTGAGCTCGGGAGTTCCAGACCAGCCTGAGCAAGAGTAAGACCCCATCTCTACTAAAGATGGAAAAACTAGCTGAGCATGGCAGTGGGTGCCTGTAGTCTCAGCTACTCAGGAGGCTGAGGTGAGAGGATGAGAGGAAAGCTTGAGCCCAAGAGTTTGAGATTGCTGTAAGCTAGGATGCGACAGCACTCTAGTCAGGGTGACTGAGTGAGATTCTGTCTCAATAAATGAAAAAAAAAAGAAAAAGAAAGTTAAGTTGATATATTTTATCATTGTTTTGTCCCCTCTTTATTTTGCTCATACTAGAGTTATACTAAATTTCTGAGCAGATAAATGAATAAGTGAATGAATGACTGAATGAATGAATATGGTAGTGATGAAGGAACATGGAACTTGATGAAGACAAAGCTTCATTCCTCAGTGTGTTACAGAGGAATAAAAAAAATGGATGATAAATTATGTTGGATAAAAATAAATAAATCTTGTGGAGAGAGAGCAAGGAAGCTCTCAGAGATAAACAAAGAATGTGGTGAAATCACTGAACAGTCCGTGCATAGAGTCTGCAGGGGCATCACAATGAGCTGTGGGTGACATAGAG
>NW_003852480.1:2361136-2363282 GCF_000181295.1 Otolemur garnettii
ACTGAGCTGTGGGTGACATAGTCTACAGGGGCATCACACTGAGCTGTGGGTGACATAGAGTCTACAGGGCATCACACTGAGCTGTGGTGACATAGAGTCTACAGGGGCATCACACTGACCTGTGGATGACATAGAGTCTGCAGGGGCATCACACTGAGCTGTGGGTGACACAGAGTCTACAGGGGCATCACACTGAGCTGTGGGTGACACAGAGTCTACAGGGGCATCACACTGAGCTGTGGGTGACACAGAGTCTACAGGGACATCACACTGAGCTGTGGGTGACACAGGGTCTGCAGGGACATCACACTGAGCTGTGGGTGACACAGAATCTACAGGGGCATCACACTGAGCTGTGGGTGACACAGAATCTACAGGGGCATCACACTGAGCTGTGGGTGATGTGTTCATGTAAACTCTATAAAATCATTATATGTTGTCTGGTCCCTGAAGAGGTTCACAGTTAAAGAAACTCATCTTAAACACGGTATCCACTTTTATTTGTGCCACTGAAAAGGATTAAAGAATAAGTCTGTCTTATAAGATCTGCACAAGTCTTATTAAAGCCCCGTGCCCTCTCCTGTTCCCCATCACTCCTCAACCCCTGAGGGCCTTTGACTCTTCACACAGAATATTTCTTTCTCTCTTTTTGACCTGAGGCCACATGGACTCATTCTGCCTTCCTGCCTTCAATCATTCAGCCTGCTGAGCCTGACCCACTGCTCACAAGGTCCTCTGGGATACAAAGTTTGTTTTCTACTCACTAATTTTTTCAGAATTCATCTCTCAGCTTTTGTCCCTTTTTCCTTCAGACAGCACAGAGTTGGGGAGGGATTCAGGGGACAAGGTTAAAAGGCAATGCCAGCAAGTTTGAAGGTGGAGGAAAATATTATAAATGAGTACACACTCTCTCTCTCTCTCTCCTTTTTTTTTTTGGCTGGGGCCAGGTTTGAACCTACCACCCCTGGTATATGGGGCCGGCGCCCTACTCCTGGAGCCACAGGCACCTTCCCATCTCTCTCTTTGTTTAATAGTCTTGGGCCATCATTAATATTATTAAGCATAACCAAATCCAGGTGCAGTATTTGGTGTAAAAATTTTCATGTTTCTAGGCCAAAACCCTCAGATGTGCAAAAATGAGATTTTACATTTCTACGACTAAGCTCAGAGCTCAAGACGTCTACATAAAATGTTGGGACTTTGAAGTTTGCTAATTCAAAGTGGTTTTAAAATTGGGCACTTTTTCTTTACAATATTAATCACTTCAGAAATCTTACCAGATCTCGCTTTTTTCATTCTGACCCACAGCATCTGGGTTCTAGAACATCAAAGCCGAGAAGGCAGGTAGAGAGCTGGACATCTGAGTAAAGTTGGCGGCTTATTTTGAGGGTTAACTCGTTCTGGAATGTGTTGACATCAGGACCCACTAAAACATAAGATACTCTTCCAAGTTCTCCAGCTAATCCACATGCTTCTCACCCAAACAAGAAGAGCACTTTACGCTGTCTACTCATAACTTGGGAAAGGGAAGCATAGGAAACCCTAAAATATCTTCCTCACCCACTAGGGGCCCGGGCAGATTAGGAGCTGAGGGAGGCCCTGTCTCTAGCTCACCCTTTCCCCATTGCTCCCCAGACCTCTCACATCAAGTGGGGCACAGGGCTTCTCCTAGAGACTCACCCAGGCCTCTCCTTGAATGCATATTAGCATTTGAGACAAGAGTCATTTCTGCTTAGGCAATCCCCCCAATTCCCTACTTTTCCACCTCCACTTTCCTTTATGGAGTTTTAGATCCCAAGGGGACAAGACGTTTCATTCTGACATGGAGCCCTCACCAAGTTCAGGAAAACTGCTCTGAGGTCATCACACAGGCTTCACTCTCTCTGGGTTGTGGAAGGACAGACACTCTGCATCCTTCATTATTGAGTCCTGATATTCAAGGCCAAGATGGTAGAATTTTAAAAAGAAAGAAAAAAAAAATAGAAAATATTCTCTCTCTCAAGCACTTGGCTTTTGCAGTTGAAAGTCATGACTTTTAAGCTTTGGGAGTCAAAACCAAGAATTTGACTATTCCAGAGAGATTATTTTGTGGCCTAACTTCCCTGGATGGTAAGGTACAGTCACACTGCCTAGACTTGGCCGGGGG
>NW_003852480.1:2364018-2371433 GCF_000181295.1 Otolemur garnettii
TTTTCATCTCTTTCCCTACATTTCACCTGTATGTTTCCATGTTGCTCTAACCAATACTAATCACAATATTATAGAAGAAAAGACCAGAATGTAAAAATACTGTCCATAATATGAAAAATTCCAAATCACTTTCAACACAATCCCTAAAACAATAGAATTTGTAATAAATAATTGGCAAGAGTAAGGAATAGTCTGGCATAATTTCATCCTCCTAGAAGCTACTTTACCACAAACACTCTTCTCTAATTAGTCTCTCAGGGACGTACACTACTTATAAATCCATTCCAGGGAAACTGTTGCAAACTTTTAATATATATTATAATGTGCTTTATTCTATGTACTTAGATGCACAAAATGCGCTTGATCAAAGTCACCATATTCTGATCATTCATATGAATTATTTATATTGCCAAAGTTATAGTCAAAGTTCTGGTTAAATGATAAGCACTTGTAAGTATTATCTAATTGATGTCCTTACATGAACCCTGAAGTGTCATATTCCCTCATCTTCAGACAAGGGACTAAATCTCAGAGAGACTGGGAAATTTGCCAGCATCACAAACTCATCGGTGCTTAATCCAAGATTTGAACTTAGGTTTATCTGATGCCCAAGTGCGAATTTTTTTCAACATCCTATACCAAAATCATGTTACATAATTATGTACATTATATCTCATTCTATAGGACAAGTCTCTCTACTCTCATTTACAGATGAGCAAGCAGGTCAAACTCAGTTCAGGTCCACCAACTATTGCTTCCCAGGGAAAGAGAAGAAGGGCCCTGCAAGAACAGGTGCAGCAGGTCAAGGTCACACAGGCAGGAGGGACATGGCAGGATGCCCTTAGGAAGTGATTAAACTTTGTGTAGTCAAGAGTAGACCTGCAGAAAATACTTAGAGATGAAGTTAGGGAAGAACCAGATCACGAAGGTCCTTGTATGCCACACTCTGGAATTTGGACTGTGATAGATCAGTAATTCAAATGGAGGTTTTGCACAGAATGATATAAAAAGGTTTATTTCTTAGAAGTAACTCTGAGCTCTCACCTAATGGGCACGATGTGAGGGTATACAGCACCCCTCCTGGGTGAAGGGCTCAACTACAACTTGGACTTTCCCAAACAAACACAATATAATCTAATCGCTTATACCCTTATATTAATCTGAAATTTAAAAAATAATAAATGAAAAATCAAACTCCATTAAAAGAAAGTAATTATTAGTGGCACCTGTAGCTCAGTGGGTAGGGCACCAGCCACATACACTGAGGCTGATGGGTTCAAACCGAGCCCGGGCCTGCTAAACAATGACAACTGCAACCAAAAAAATAGCCTGGTGACGTGGTAGGTGCCTGTAGTCCCAGCTACTTGGGAGGCTGAGGCAAGAGAATCGTTTAAGCCCAAGAGTTTGAGGTTACTGTGACTCTATGGCAGTCTACTGAGAGTGACAAAGTAAGACTCTGCCTCAAAAAAAAAAAAAGAATTTGGCAACTTGCCAAGAATGGACTAAACTGTGAGGAACTGAAGAGAATCCTTAAAGGAGGTGAGGTCACCACACTTGACTCACTGGACAGGTACAGAATGACTAAGTCAAATGAGATGCTGGTTTTTACATTGCATTTCTGTGACCTTAATATATTTTTAATATATTTTGTGTACATACAGGATACACAAAATACGTGTGGCATATAATACTAGGTGTTTGCTAATACCCTGTGACAGGACTGGCTTTTTTGGTACTGCTCTCCACAAACCTCCAGCACTCGTTTCTGCTTCTCCTGCCCGAGAGTCTATATTTACCACACAGCTGATTTCCCTGGTGTTATTTTCGAACTCACTGTTTTCTTTAATTGCATGAACTTTTTAGAGCCAATCTGCAAATAAGACAATAGAAAATGTTGTTAACAAAGACTCATACAATGCCCCTGTAATACTTGGAAATAAAAAAAGACTCATACCATACTAGACAATAGATGACAAAGTGCTTGTGCACAGTCATCTGAATCACGGGGGCTATGCTATCTAGAAGTACAATCTCTACTTTTTAGTCAGTAAGTAACATTGTAACACAAGGCTGTTACTAAGAAAGTATCAGTCACCAAATTTAAGAGATTTTCTTCCACAGCTATAACCTGACAACAGAAGAAAATAGCACATTTACAAATAATTTAAAATATTGTGTTAGGGCCAAGGTCTAATATCTATACGAATATAATTTTAGGCTTGGTACCCACAGCACAGTGGTTATAGCACCAGCCACATACGGACTTCATTACTAACTACACTGAGGTTGGCAGGTTCAAACTCAGCCCAGGCCTAATAAACAATGGCAACTGCAGCAAAAAATAGCCAGGCATTGTATGGCAGGTGCCTGTAGTCCCAGCTACTTGGGAGGCTGAGGTAAGAGAATCGCTTAAGCCCAAGAGTTGGAGGTTGCTGTGAGCTGTGACGCCACAACACTCTACCCAGGATGACATACTGAGACTCTGTCTCAAATATATATATATATATAATTTCACTCTCTCTATTTTAATTTATCTACATTTTAATCAGTAGCACTGCCTATGACAAGTTTTCTTTTCATTGATAAGTTTCATGCCCTAGTAGTCATTCATTCCTTTCTCTCTCTTGGAGTTTCCTTTATGAAGGGCATCGTAAGAGCGTCATGAAACGGTACTGAAAGTGCAGGACGCATTAAGGAAAATGCATCGGAGACAGCCTGACCCTCTCAGCACGTTTTTAATTTCTCTAAAGATTGCAGAACCACAATTGTGCTATCTACAGAAATAACTCACCCAGAACATCTTTAAAATAAGAATATATGATGTTGTTCTTAACAAGTAACCAAGATTGAACTAAAAGAGATACCTGACTGAAAATAGGTTTTTTCTGCAAGTACTATATATGTTATGTACAAACCATTGCTGATGGTTTCCAATATGGGTAGAAATATTATAACTAGGGGTCACAAAACTGTAAAATAATTTCAATTACATATGTGAAAATACTAGGGATTCATCTTCAGCTGGAATAGTCATATTCTTCCATTGGATAAATTATTTTCTGGTATAAATTAGATGCACATTTAGAAACTGTACTCACTCTTTTTAATAACATAGCCTGGAAATCATATACATTGTGGACTTGCAACATTGGTATACTAAGTAGGGTTTATACTGGGGGGCTGAAAGAAGTCCATACATGTAGAATGCAAAAAGATTTATTTACTGTTTCCCCAAAAGAATGAATTCTATGCCAATGTGTCAATTCATAGAAAGCTTGCTGATCCAGGGAAACAGATTTTATTCACTTGATTAATAAAGATGTATGTTCTAGAATCTAAATCTAAAATCCAACCTCAATTTAGGATTTTTGCCATCATTTGATGACAGTCCACAGCTGTGGTGAATATAGTATCGTCCCCACCCCTTGCTTCATTGGAGAGCTAGTCCTAATTTGAAATATTTCTCTTTTTATCTCTTCCTTCCTTTAACCGTTTCTTTCCTAGATCCTATTTGTCACTTACTCCAAAAACAGCTAAGTTTCCTCAATCTAGTTGTTCCATAGACAAACATCTGTGGTCCCCAGAGTTTCTCTGAGGCTGGTTAAAGGATTTACATCCTCTGAGGAAATACGGACTTCATTACTGACTTCACTAGGAAGGGGCCCAGGACTCCCTGGGGGGATATTTATAGAAATTGAGTTTTAACTAGCTAAAGCTGAAGTCTGGAGAAAAGGACCACTTTCCACAGGCAGTAAAGAGAACTTCCCAAAGCTGCCAATTTTAAGATACTCTTCTAAATGTTTCAGATACGTGGATAATCATCCATTCTGCCTTTTCTTCAACTGATTTTGTTGTAGATCCTACAATTTGTCCAGCTCCAATACAGACATCAGAAATCAATGGGAAATAAGTTGCTCAGAAAGAGCCCTTGCTATGGGAATTTACAGTCTGGTGTCAATATTCCAATAAGAAAGAAAAGTAAACAAATAAAACATCTCAAATAGTTACATGTTGGAAAGAAGGAGGGGAAAGCGGTGGTATAGGATAGTAAGCAGCCAGGAATATAAAGGGATTTTAGACGGAATGATTTCAAACGCTCCTTCTAAAGGAGGAATACTTATCCTGAGGCTTAAATAATGAGGAACAGCCAGGCTTATAATGATTCCAGGGAAGAATGATCCAGGCACCCAGGGAGGTAGAACAGTTCACTCAGATACCCTGGAGTGACATCAAACTTAGCACACCCAGAAAGGAGGGTCTTTGTAGCACAAATTAAGTGAGGCAAGAAAAGTGGGAACCAACTACCTCCGTGAAGACTTTCACATAAAGTCAAAGATAAAAGTTTGGATTTTAGTCCAAGAACAATGAGGTGTCACTGGAAGTTTGGAAAGAGGAAACTTTCCTGATCTAATTTAACTTTGAAAGAAGCGTCTGGTTGCTGTGTGGAAAACAGGCTCAAAAGAGGCAGAAGCTCAGCCTCTCAGCCAGCAATTGACCCTGGTGCTCACAGTCTTGTGTACTGAGGAGTGATTGGTACCAATCCCGTGAAATATATTCTTAGCATACTAGTTATAATAGAACTGACCGGCAAGTGAAGACCAAGGGTTTTAGAAAAAAGCAGAAATTCACATTGAACACTGTGACTTCTGTGAAAGGTAACGATTAAGAGCTTTTCATGTCCAGTAATTTCGTCTAATCTAGGGTGACCAGATTTTAACATCTGTAAGGCGGGACAACGGGGGCGGGGTGGGGGAGGGGTGGGGGGGGCAGGGTGGAGCAGGGACAAAGCAGGGGCAGAGCAGGGGCGAAGCTGGGACGGAGCAGGGGCCGAGCTGGGGCAGAGCTGAAGTGCAGGGCAGGGCCTGACAACAATGCAAATTTTGATAAGCAGTTCTCGATAATCACTTCTCAGCAATTATTTATTACAGTTTAACATTATAAAATTAACAAAAATAATATAAAACTCATATTCTGGCGAAATAGCCATATGGCTGCCGAAAGCCGTATATTCCCTTCTTGTTCTCCAGCCCGTTTGTGCATTCTTTCCAAAAATCGGGACTTTTTTAAAACGCCGGGGGAAACGGGACAAATTGTTGAAAAGCGGGACTGTCCCACCAAAATCCGGACGTCTGGTCACCCTAGTCTAATCATACCAAGCAACCTGTGAAGAAAATTGCTAATTCCCATGTGGGGAATAGGAAACCAGTACAAAGCCCACAATGACACAACTGGGAACATCTGAGACCAGGCACCGGTGCTGTGACTGTGCAGTGCAGACAGGTGGCGGGCATGCCAGGGACTGTGAGGTCTGAGGTGTAGTAATTCTCAGAAAGGACAAACGCAGGAAGACACACTATTCGTGTTTAGGTAAGCCTCTTCGATTTTGCTGAATGATAAGTAGTTGTGTAGAAAGGCGTTAACCAATTGTTACTATCTTTAACAAAATATCAATAATAGCTGCCAGGGAACCGCTAAGAAGGAAGCAGTGGCCACTTGCCTGTAGCCTGCAGACGAGCAGCCGAGCAGCGGAGCAGCTGGCGGCAGTCACCGCCCCTGCAGCTCTGGACTCAGGTCCCGCTCATTGTTATTTCCCCCCAAAAGTAGCATCCCTACTACACATCATGTCCAGGAAAACCTTGTCTAACTCTCACAGCCTCTAAATGTCTTTGAAATGGGAAAAAAATCACAAGATTCATGTCATTAACACACAGGTGAAATAGAATGAAATGCGTCTGTGTCTGTGTTTTATACACAGACCTCTTGAAAAGCTTAGCACATACACACATGCACATTCACACACATATATGATGTCCACTTAACTTCATGCTTACTCAGAACTGTGTTGGTATATGCCCAAATACCGGGCAGAGGGAGGAGTCAAATCCTCCAAACAGTGGAAATTTTAAAACCCAGAAACTTTAAAAACCATTTCAGTTGCAAGTTTAAAAGATTAAAAATATTCATGGAGACTCAGTGCCCATAGCACAGTGGTTATGGCGCCAGCCACATACACTGAGGGTGGTGGGTTCAATCCCAGCCCAACCAGTAAACAACAATGACAACTACAACATTCTGTCTATGGAGACTCTGTCTCAAAAAAAAATTTTTTTCATCGAATTTTTTTAATTTTTATTTCGAAAATTTTTAAACACACAAAAATATAGTACAATGAACATCTATATATCTTAACGGGATTCACCCATTATTAACATTTTCCTCATTTGCTTATCTCCCTTACCAAACATACAAACGTATTTTTTTTTTCCTTGCTGAATGATTTGAGAGTAGGTTTCGGACATTATGATTTTTCACTTCTAAATACTTCAGCCTGTGTGCCCTAAGAATTCCAAGATCTTAGCTGCCATATAATTACTAAATGTAACAAATTTAACACTAATAAAGTAATACTATTTAAACATGCAGAGTTTATCATTAAATATCTTTATTGCAAAATCTGCTATTTAATATAAAGTTTGTATTCATATTTCATCAACTGTCCCAATTACAGTCTCTATAGAAAAAAAAAATGATGCTTCGTCTAATCCAGGCCCAATCTAAGATCACACATTGCATTCAGAGACCACAATTCCATGGACTTCTTTAACCATGAAATTCAAAGAATGAAGACCAGTTGTTCTATAGAACATTCTTCAATTTGGGTTTATCTGATTCAAGCATACTCATATATAACTAAAAACACATCTTTGGAAAAAAGATGACTGTTAGAAAAGTTGTCATAGAAATATACCAGGGCAAGTGATACCTAAAAAAATGAGTGATGAGTGTGGTGAGGGAAGGAATGATTGATCTCATCTTGTCTTTATTTTGCACCTTCATTTTGCAACATATCAGTGTGAAATCAAACAGACTTTAGTTTTAGGACCAAAGTTCTAAAGTTGTAGTCTAAGTTCTAAGATTACAGACCTAAAGTTATAAGTGGCATGGCCCCATTATGGAAGGGCATTTATCTTGAAAGGTTTTGAGGCCAGCAAAGAATTTAATTATGAATGATTTGTGGGGGGCAGGCTTAGGAGATGCCTGAAGCCTTTTGCTCTATTGTGGACAGGGGGATCCTAGCTAATTTGTAATGTTTTGACGCAAGGCTATGAAGTAATGGCTATTCATTTGAAGAGGGTGTTGCTTGATTCAGCCTCTGGGCTTAACTTTCCCTTTGGCATAAGGATCTTAGAGGACCTTAATCCTCTACAAAATCTGCATGTGTTTTGGGGGCTGAAATCCTAATAAAGTGACTCAACATACTTGCATGAATCTTTCTTCAAAATTATAACTCACAGCTCGGCGCCTGTGGCTCAAGCGGCTAAGGCGCCAGTCACATACACCTATGATGGCAGGTTCGAATCCACCCCGGGCCCGCCAAACAACAATAATGGCTGCAACCAAAAAAATAGCTGGGC
>NW_003852480.1:2371795-2377291 GCF_000181295.1 Otolemur garnettii
GTAGAGTGCCGTGGCGTCACAGCTCACAGCAACCTCAAACTCTTGGGCTTAAGCAATTCTCTTGCCTCAGCCTCCCAAGTACCTGGGACTACAGGTGTCCTCCACAATGCCCAGCTATTTGTTGCAGTTGTCATTGTTGTTTACCGGCTGGGCCGGGATTGAACCCGCCACCCTCTGTGTATGTGGCTGGCGCAATAACCACAATGCCTAGCTATTTTTTGTTGCAGTTGTCATTGTTCTTTTAGCTGGCCCGGGTTGGGTTTGAACCCACCAGCCTCCATGTATGTGGTCAGCACTGTAACCACTGTGCTACAGGCACCGAGCCCACTTATGGTTCTTTAGCTCCTCTCCAGGGTAGAGAGTCTGGCTATTTTCATGAGTCCTCCTCTGCATCAGGTAGAAATGCATTCTAGATGCAACAAAAGAAAGATCAAGCAAAACAAATAAGAATTCATTTTTCTCACACAAGCACAGTCCAGCAGTGCTTGCTGGCGTGGGATTAGCTATTCAGCAGTGCTGTCAGGATCCTTGGTTCTTTTCCACCATACCATGCCTGGTGCATTGGTATTTATGTTACACTTATCCTTTATTGCATGCAAAGATGACTACTGTAGCCCAGACATTAAGTCCACATTCAAAGCAAGAAGAAAGACATGAAGCTGAATCTTTCCCCTTCTATCAGGAAAGCAATAGCTTTTTGAGATTTCCCATAAGATTTCTTTTATACTTTTAAGGTCAGAATGAGGTCACATAGCCACACCTAGCTGTGAATGGAAGAACCGTGATTGATGATGCCAGAGTCATCTCATCCACTGGTGTGGAACTCATTGTCACTACAAACAAAATGGGATTCCATTCTGGGGCAGGGGATGGAGAATTGGCAGGTAACTAACAGTTTCCCTGAGTACTTATATGTACTAATTCCCATTCTCTCAATTCCGTTCCATATTTCTTCTCAGTTTTTCTTCATTTATCTTCTCTCCTTGGTATGTCCCCTTGAAAAATAAACTTTGGAACTAGTTTTTGCTAACACTCCATCTTCCCACCCAGAATCAAATAACATCACAACAGCTGGTCCTGCCTGCCTCCTCCTTGGCCATAGGAGGAAAACAAACATTCAGTCAGATAAAGTGACCTGCACAAATTTGCCTACCAACTTGAGGGCATACCCGAGAATAAGACATAAATCTCCTGAGTATCAACAATGTAGTGTCTGCCACTCAGGATTCTCGGGGCTTATTTTTGCATTCTGGACTATTTGGTCCCTTTTGCTTCTACCTTGGGCATTTAAATATAAGGTTCCTCACGAGACTTGACCCATTCACTTGTTTATTTCTAGAAACTTCTCAAGCGAGGAGAAGTAATGAGAGAACCACACTTTTATCTTTTTGTTTACTCCCTAAATATAAAGGAAGGAGAAGATAAACATGAAGAAAAGAGAACCATTGTCTTCAGGGAAAATGATTGTTACACAATGAACCATGTCTCAGAGTTTATATTAACCTTGACTCTGAGTTCATAAAACTGTCATTTCCAATATTTCTGTTGAGAAACAATAGGAAAAGTTCTATTTAGGTGCATGGTATTTGTCTCTGCCCTTGTGCTTGCCCTGGGCAACACAAACAAAGTAACTGATGAGGCAGCATCTCCTCCTTGCACTGAAGGATTTCAAAAGAGGGACAGATCACCCAGAACAGAGAAGGCCAGAGAAGAGGTAAGTTAGAAGACATGATTAACTTTGATCTTGAAAGGCGAGACTAGATAGGTGGAAAAGAAGATGCTCAGGGACCCTGTCTTAGTCCAAAAAGGGAGACAGAAGTGTCTATCACATAAGCAAGTCCATACAGGGGCTAGTGGAGGCTTAGCGATTATGAACTCATGTTCTAGAATCACACCCAGGTCTGAATCCCATTTCCACCACTTCCTCCTGTGACCCAGCAGCAATTTACTCCTCTATCCCTTAGCTTCCTTGGCTGTAAAATCATGGTAATATGAATACTTGTTTAATGGAGTTCTTGTGAGGACAAAATGAAATAAGGTATGGCAAGTTCTTTGCCTAGCACATAACATATATTAGTTAGTTTAGTTGCTCAAAAACATGAAAGAAAAAAACTACTGACTAGAGCGAAAGGTTACTGTGACGAACTTAAATTTAAAAAGCAGGCTGTGGACCTAAGTGTGCATCAACAGATGATGGATAATGTGGTGTACATACACACAATAGAACACTTTCTTGCCTTTAAAAAGAAGAAATCCTATCATTTGCAATGACATGGATGAACCTAGAGGACATTATGGGGAGTAAAATAAGCCCCACACGGAAAGACAACCACTGCATGATCCCTCTTACATGTGGAATCTGAAACAGTTAAACTCATAGAAACAGGGAGTAGAATGGTGAATACCAGGGGCTGGAGGGGAATGGAGTGATATTGGTCAAAGGGTGTAAGGTTTCAACCAGACAGGATGGATACATTCCAGAGACCTATTGTACAGCCTGGTGGCCATAGTTAATAATAATGTATTATATACTTGAAAATTTCTAAGAAAATAAATTTCAAATGTTCTCACCACAAAAAAAGATACTGGGTATGCTATTTTGTCACAAATCAGCGTGGGGAAGGGGAGCGAAACAGAATGGAATTGGTGGGGATTGAGAAAAATACAGCACAAGAGAAGACACAGAGACAAAAGATGGGACCCGGAGGACTGACTGAGCTGGTGGCTGCAGCCAGCACCAAAGCACAAAATCAGCTTTATTTTATGGTATCTGTACAGTATGGCCCAGGGGGAAGTAGCATAGAGAGTATGGGGAAGTAGCATAAATAAAAGGCATAGTTTTTGTCTTACAGTATGATTGGAAAATGTAAAAGACTTGAGTAAAGACAAATCACCTCGTTAATGGTTACTACTCAACTTCCTTAACATATGACGAGAAGTAGGAAGGGAAAGATCACAAAGATCTCTGCATAGTTCTTAAAAGTTAACTAGACAAAGAAAGAGCTACTGACTTCTGGCAGAGGGAGCATGAAGAAAGGAATGTGCTTGTTTCTGGAACAGAGAAGTAGTGGAGGGTTCATTCCCTGAATGTTCCCCAGGCTGTGAGGGCCTTGCCACCTCAAGGCCCCCTCTCCATATTATTTGGCTTGATTTATCACTCAAAGTGTATATATGTATATATATCAAAATGTCACACTGTATTCCAAAAACATACACAATTTATATTTGCCAATTAAAAATAAATAAATATAAACAATTCTTAAATAAAGATGAGCATACACACCCAAAAAATAAAAAAGTTGGGGACACCTTCACAATAGGCTAAAGTGTAATCAAAAGGAAGTCATTAAAAATGTATTACATGAGCTAATACAAAGTGGAATTACAGTGGAGACAGTGAGAATGGAAACAAGGTGTTAAATGGAAGAGGTGTTAAGAAAACATACAATTGCCCTCGATTTAGAATCTTTATTTCTTGACTGCCCTACCAGGATAATCAACAAAATGCAGTTACGACACCAGTGAGTAGGAATAAAGTGGGATGGTTGGATAGTCAAGAAAAGAGCTGTGTGGTAGGTTGAGAAATACTCTTGAAATGTGTAAATACAAAATCCAGTAACTTCGGCTACTCCATGTGCTGGGAAATATGCAAATTTACTCAATAGTTGCTTGCTGACGGTTTATTAAGACAGGAGACGGAGCACTAACTAATATTTATTACATCTCACATATCTAAGAATTACCTATTGTGGACGCTCAAAAACTTTGATTCTTGAAATTCCAGGCATTAAAAAAAGAAAAGAAAGGAACAATCTTATCCTTTTGCAGGCCCTCATTTGTAGGTTATTTGCTCATTCTTTACCGAGAAGCCAAACATGTCCCCATGTCTGCATTCTTAGCCACAGCAGTTTCAAGGAATAAATCATGACTAGGAGCTGGCATGGTGAGACTACTGGAATTGTGAGTCTAATTGTGAATGAGGCTACTGGAGCAGATAAACTGGCAGCTGCCAAAAAAAAAAAAAAAAAAAAAAGTGGAGAAAAACTGTAAAAAGGCAGCAGAAATTCAAAAAGACAATTTCAAAAGAAATTTGAGTCTATGGTCAATTTATAGGACAAAAATCCTCTTGATGGCCCCAAAGACATCACTCTATTGTTCACCACTTTTACAAAGGAAAGGTTATTAGGGTGTTGGATAGATTTCCAAAACTAAACACAAAAATTGTATCAAAGACATCAGGACAGAAAAATTGTTTGACAAGTTTTGCTTAAAAGAAGAGACAAGAAATGGAGATGTAAGTGACATGGGGTCATAAAAATGGTTTGTTTTGTTTTTATTTTCTCCCATTTTTAAGAAGAGATACGCACAGCAGGTTTTCTGGCTGTTGGGAACAGATCCAGAAGGGAGTAAAGATTTAGGATGCTTCAGAGAGAAAGGAGAATCTCTGGAATCTGTCTGGAGGAGGAAGGAAGGGACGGAACAGGAGACTCAGGTGGAAACTGACTTCAGATGGGGACAGAGAGCTCTTCCTGCAGAGCAGCTCTCCATGGGGAGACGCCCTGGGGAGGCCTCTGGGCTTTCTCTGTTGGTCTCAGTTTCATCACCTCAATTGAATGGTGGGAGAGAAAGGTGCTAGAGGCCCCAGGAGAGAAGGAACAGCATAATCCCCCAGGAAATGGGGACACTAACTGGAAGAAGAAAGAACAGCTTTAGGGACCCCTAAGATTTGGGTCCTGAATTTGAAAAGGATCATTGCTTTCTCCTGCCAACCCAAGCCATGCCAGTGCAGCTCCGGCAGCAACAGTGGTATAACTGAGTTTGTGCCTTTACTGTAAAAATGAAAGACATTTTTAGTCTAAAAAGGATAAATTGCAAATGCTGCAAGTCAACAAAAACAGGACTTATAAATCTCAATTACTCTGCTTAGAGATCTACTTATTCACATAATAAAGATTTACCGAATCAAGGTATTTTTGTGTATACAGAGTACTCACATCTCAGAATCTCAAAGTTGAAGTCCGAAATGTTCCTTTAGATTATAGCTTCTTGTGGACATCTGTTTATGTACTTACAGATTCATGCAACAATACAAGTGGCCTGAAAATACTTTTTGGCTGTTACTTTTACTCTGTGCAGAATGTACTTAAATTTTCTATCCAATTTTCCAAAACCTCCAGAGATTGTCTCAGTAATCCAACCCCTTGTTGAATAATGCTTGTAACTGAGAAATGATTCCTTACAGCTGACATGAGTATTCTTGCTGCTACCAGTGGACATAACAAACCGTAGCTTCTTTTCCAATTTCCTTGTCAAAAACAGCAATCACCACTTTTCAAGAAATGCAACAACTACACTAGTCCCTCTGTTTGATAATGTCCATCTATTTTTTTTTAAAGATTTTTTCTTTTTTTTGAGACAGAGCCTCAAGCTGTCCCCCTGGGCAGAGTGCCATGGAATCACAGCTCACAGCAACCTCCAACTCCTGGACTCAAGCGA
>NW_003852480.1:2378786-2380016 GCF_000181295.1 Otolemur garnettii
AAATAAATAAATAAATAAATAAATAAATAAATGGCTTTTTTAATCTATAGCTAAGAAGCCATATTTTCACACTTCTAAATTATCTACAAATAGGTTCAGGATTTTTTTTATTATAAAATAAATGCTTTTAAAAAACAAGTCCAAATTTTCCTAAGGGTATAAACTGAAAAGTGAAATCCATTGTTCCTGCCATCATTGGTCTGAACTCCCAAAGATGACCACTGCTAATAGTTTCCTGGTAACATATCATAATTTTATAAACACAAATGTATAGATATATACACATGTATATAGTACACCCTTTATTTTACACAAATAAAATCAAACTATATAGACTGTTCTTTAGCATTCTTTGGATGACTTAGTGATATGCCTTGAACTTATTTCTCAGTAAATGTGTCGACTTCATTTTCTCATATGGTTGAAGTGAATATATGAGCACATAGTTCTGTAATTTCACCTTATAATTCATGTAACAATCCTCTGAATAGTCATGTTTTTGAATATTTTGTTTCTGGGTATCTTAATCAGTTGCTGGTAGCCCTTATTGAAGATAGAAATCCAAAACAAACAGACTGAATGCAGGGACAGTTTACCTTCCTGTGTGGTCTCCTTTTTGTTTTATTTTGATTTTTAATTTTCTTTCTAACAAGGCATTTTATTAAATCATCCATATACTTTTGAGACTGGGAACAATTATTTTAAAACACAGTAATATTGCATGTGTTTAATACATGGTTAAAAAGGATTTCAAATGCTGGAAATGAGTCACAGATGACAATGAAACTCTCACCTCAGTGCTTGTCATAGCTCTACAGAAATACTGCAAGCATTTTAATTAGAGAGCAGAGATAAGTCGATCTGCTCCACTTATGTAACTCTGATACTATCCACATGAACCCCATAACATCACATTGCAAACCTGAGATACTACACAACATTTATTTTTAAATAAATTTGTATGAATACGATAAATCTGATACTGGAGGGGGGGAATGTTTTGATTAAATGTACCAATTGTAGGCTGGGCACCATGGCTCATACCTGCAATCCTAGCACTCTGGGAGGCCAAGCAGGGTAGATTACTTGAGCTCACAAGTTGAAGACCAGCCTGAGCAAAAGTGAGAACCCCATCTTTACTAAAAATAGAAATACGGCTCGGCGCCTGTGGCTCAAGCGGCTAAGGCGCCAGCCACATACACCTAAGGTGGCGGGTTCGAGTCCCCAGCC
>NW_003852480.1:2380394-2381573 GCF_000181295.1 Otolemur garnettii
AAAAAAAAAATGAAAAATAAAAATAAATGTACCAATTATACTCGCCTACTTTATTTCAAATTTAAGTAAACAAAGCTACCTTTAACATAATGATTGTATCTATTTCTCAGCAACAATGTTGAAGTTTTGCATATGAACATTTAATGTTGTTACAGAATGAGGGCAACGATTTTAATAAGCTGCCATTTTCCTGAGTTCCTTAGACATGAATTGTAAATGCTTATGCATTTCTGTCAGGGTCTGTCTGAGAGGAAAGAGCTGAGATTTTTCTATTAATCACTGGGAATGGAACGTCTAAGAAATATCTATTGAAACCTTTAAGGTCTTAGTTCTGACACAGGAATTCAGGATTTGAATATAACTCAGGTCAAACTATGTCTCCCCCTAAATTGATAGCTAGTCATAGCACAGTAACCTTCCTGTCCAGAAAGGGGCAGTTTCCTTTAAAACCACATTCTAAAAATGTTTCGCCGTACTTACTCTCTGGCTTTAGTCTTTGAATATATTGTGAGCCAGATAATGTCAGTGAGAAAGCCACAATAGCTGCACACAGTCTGTGTCATTTTTCCCTTCTCTACGCACCACACTTTATTCACACTGACCCCATCAAAATGGACAATGCACATACACGTTTTTATAGCCATAGAGGTTTAGCTTCTCACAGAACAGAAAGCCACTGATGTTCGCCCTACTTGACCATTGATTACCATTCCTCTGCTTTTCTACCCTCCTAACTTCAAAGCATTTCCAGGAGGAGGTAAAGAAGATTTAAGTGTTTCATCAAAAATGTTTCTGATTTTTTACAAAGGTTCCAAGACCACGCATCGGGGAAAAGACATTCTCTTCCATAAATGACTCTGGGGAAATTAGATATCCACATGTAGAAGAACGAGACTAGACCCTCCCCTTTTATACACAAAAATCAGCTCAAAATGGATTAAAAACTTAAGCGTGAAATAAGTAACCATGAGGCTCCTGGAAGGAAGCACAGGGGAAATGTTTCACCACCCTGGGCTGGGCCAGGAGTTTTTAAATAGCCCCTCGGGAACAGGGGCAACAAAAGCAGAAATAGACAAATGGGATTTCACCAAACTAAGAAGCTTCTGCACAGCAGAGGTAACTATGAAGAGAGGGAAGAGACAACCGACAGAATGGGAGAAAGTATTTGCAGGCTATCCG
>NW_003852480.1:2382107-2382543 GCF_000181295.1 Otolemur garnettii
CCAGCTGCCCAGGCCTCATTGGCCAGAGCTGTGCCCATCAGCCACCTAGAACAGAGCAAGGGAGATGCACAAGAAAGTGTTTTACTTTCCAACTTTTATAAGGGAAGGCCAGCAAGGGAGAAGGGTTAAAGGATTGCTATGGACTCAGCAAATCAACAGCATCTGCCGTAATGGGTTTAATATTGGTACTAATCATAGTAACAAATTCAAAAACCTGAGTTCTTTGAAGCACTTAATTTCAATTACAAAATTATTTCTACTGAATAAATCTTGTAAAATAGGACTGAGAGCCTTCACTTTTTACTTTGTAAATGCTTAACTTATGTTGAAAAGCTGAACGTTTGACAATTGTCCTGTTCTATGCTAAATTAGTTAAATATGTGGAATATTATAAACATTAAATGTAACGATTAATTTTACCTTAAATACAGGTTGA
>NW_003852480.1:2383045-2387682 GCF_000181295.1 Otolemur garnettii
TCATTCAAAAAATTATTTTAAAATATTCTATAAAATTACCCTAAGGCTATGTGGATAAAGTATATATGAAATGTAAATGAAGTTTGCATATAGACTTGGGTTCTATCCCCAAGATATCTCATCATGTCTAATCAAATATTCCAAAACTGGAAAAAATCCAAAGCACATCTGGGTCCAAGCATTTGACACAAAGGATAACTCAACCTGTATTTTCAATATTTGTTTAAAAACTTCTAAAAATCCAACATATTTTAAATATAGTAAACACCAAGTTATCTGAAATATTCCAGTGCTGCTTATAAACATATTGAAGTTCTTTTGTAACATAAAATCTTGAGTTTAAATGAAATTACCTATTTTAAATCTAAATTAGTAGGTTAAGTGGTTGTTGTTTAACTGCCTAATTCTCTTAAAACATTAAAAATACTTAAAGCTCCTATTAAATACAAATTATTCCTACATTAAATACAATAGCAACATTATACACTCTTTTAATTTTATTATCTCTGTATTTAATTCTAAAATTTATCCTGATTGAAAATACACATATTCATTAAGGGTGGAATTTTACTATGACAGATTAACAGGGGCCTCATCTCAAACAAGACAATGTTACTTTTGAGCCAACTTTTTTTTTTTAATCAAAACACAGTATCTTGAATTTCCTGTATCTGAGATGATTCTAATCTGAAGTTTTGTTAAAAGGAATCCCAAGTACAAGCCCTTCAGTGGCGCTTGATAGCAAAGTTCACATTCCATGTACTCAAGTTAGACCTTCATAGGAGAGAAATAACTTTTTCTCTGCCCCCAAGTTCAGTGACTGGGGATCTGCACATTAAACCAACAAAAAGCTGAACAACAGGAGAAAAAGTTTATTTGCACACATACGGGGAGCTACCAAAGGAAGTAGCTAGCTTGCTAAATGATTAAGTTAGAGGCTAAGGTAACTAACTTAAAGGAAAGAAGAGCTTCTTCTGGAAGAACAAATAGGTTCTTTAGAAAAGACAAAAGCATATTTAGGAGAACAAACAGGAGATAATAAAATTTGTAATAACATTTGTTTGTGCAAGTGCAAGTGGTCTAGCCATCCTTGGAGGCCATGAATCTCGCCTGGGATGATAGGTTTATTCTTGGTCTCTCTCCCGGGAGTAGATTCACCTATAAGATAAAATGTACGGCAGCCTCATTTCCCTAAAGATTCAGATTTTAGGCACATAAGGGAAGTTCTGATGAATTGGGACGGTAAACGTGAGAGAAGGGTAGACCCCACTTCAGGTATAATCAGGTAATAGACATTAATTGATAATTTGGACACCTGCAGGCAGGCTGAGACACCATAAGAGTGTGCAGCAGCCTCGAGTGGCAGGTGAAGGGCTCTTTTATACCGTGCTCAGCAAGCTAGCGCAATACAGAAGCAAACCACAGCGGTTAAAGCAGGGGGTCGCAACGTGGGGGTATATATTGACTCATAATCACAAGATATATCACATGTACATTACTACATGATCATAAGATGGGGTATGCAATAGGGGTTTACACAATTCAGGATGTAAGTACATGGTAACTTAGACATTAACTCATAGTTCAGGGGTACAAATTGGGTAACACTGGGGCTTAATTTAGAATCCAAGCCCTCCCTTCCTTCCTTTCATCTCTTTAAGCTTCTTCCCAGAACTTAACTTCCCCTCCCTTGTTGGGAAGCTAAAAGTAATTCTTTTTATAAGTACAAGAAGTTTGTTGCCTTTCTTACTAGTCCTGGGGGTTAGGGGGCTGGGGGCTCGGTTATTACACTGAAAAGGTGTCTTTCTACATCTGTTGATTCTCAAATGTCTTGTCTTCAGTTTAACGTAACCCTCATATCAACTCTGGAATTCCAAGTGGGTCCCCACACCTGTTAAAGGGTATGTTAAAAAAAGGTAAAAGTAGAAAGAGGAGGAGGAAAAGGAGACAAAATCCTGACACTCATACTAATAAAATATCAAAATCTCTAGAAGACTTTATTAACTCAATTTACTAAAGAGACAACCAGTATGGTGTTCCAAATGAGTCAAAGAAAAATTCAAAATACACACGTGTATATACAGGCCAACAGGGATGCTGAAATAAATTTGCTTTATACATACGAAAATGAGCAATAATCATAAGGCAACCATCAGTGTACTAGGTATCTCACAATCTGCACTTCTATGGATGATAATCACTTGCATTACTATAAATTTTCTACAACTTACAGAGTTGGAGAATGCAGTCATGAGCCACATAAGGACATTTCAGTCAGAAACAAACTGCATATGAGGGTGGTCCTGTAAGATTAGAATGGAGCTGAAAAATTCCTACTGCCTAGTAACATCGTAGCCATTGTCAACATCCTAGCACAACTACTTTCTTTGATCTATTTAGGGTAGCCTGAGTGTACAGTGTTTATAAAGTCTGCAGTAGTGCACAGTCATGCCCTCAGCCTTCACATTCACTCACTGCCCAGTCACTGCACCCAGAGGAACTCCCAGCCCTGCAAGCACCCCTCATAGTAAGTTAAGGTGAACAGACGTCCCACTTTTGGTGGGACAGTCTTGATTTTTAATAATTTGTCCTGTGTCCCACGGCATTTTTAAAAAGTCCCAATTTTTGGAAAGCATGTATGACAAGCTAGGGAACAGGTGGGACAACAGGAAGGGAATATACGATTTTCAGCTGCTAAAAAGGTTAATGTAACTCCGTTTGGGAATGAAGAGGTTAATGTAACTTCATTTGGAAATGAAAAGGCTAATGTAAACTCCCTACACCAGAAGGAGACTGGCTCCCTCCCTTGCTTCTAAGCAAGGACAATGAGCTCAGAAGGAGCCAAACTGTCTGGAACAAACAAGTAGCCCTCCCCCTCTAGAGTAAGTTGACCAGATGTCCTGCTTTTGGCATGACAGTCCCAATTTTTAACAATTTGTCCTGCGTCCTGTGGCATTTTAAAAAAGCCCCAATTTTTGGAAAGAATGCATGACAAGCTAGGGAATATGGGAGAACAGGAAGGGAATATACAGTTTTCGGCTGCCATCTGGCTATTTTGCCAGGATATGCATTTTATATTATTTTTTTTAATTTTATAATGTTAAATTGTAATAATAACAAATAATTGTTGAGAACTGATTATCAAGAACTGCTTATCAGGCCCCGCCCCCCCAATGGTGTCCTGCTTTACCAATGTTAAAATCTGGTCACCTTACATTAAGTGCCCTATACAGCTGCACCATTTTTTATTTTTTAGATTGTATTTTTACTGTATATGCCTTTTCTATGTTTAGATACACTATAACAACTGCCTACAGTACTTAATACAGTAACAGACTGTGCAGGTGTGTAGCCTAGAAGCAATGGGTAGTAGCACACAGCCTCGACCTGCAGTGGGCTCTACCTTCTAGGTTTGTGTGAGCACCGCTCTGAAATTTGTACAATGACGAAATTACCTACCAAAACATTTCTCAGAAGAGAGCCCCTGGCACAATACATGACCGTAGCACAAAGACACAAAGACTGGTACAGTGATCTTTTCAGCCCATTTCCAAGCCTCTCATGTTTTTCTCTTATACCATCACCTCATTTATCCATAACTTCTTTCAACTTTATGACCAATTCAAATGGGCAGAGTTATAAGCCTCGATAAAGTTGTATCTTACTTCGCTCACTAGCTCTTCACTGTCTCATTAAATTATTGTGCTTGTTTTATGCCTTCTGTTTGACAGAGCCAAATATTCTTACAGATATTTTAAAGAAATTGTAACAGATTTTGAATACACTCTCCTTTTTCTCCTGACTCTGCCTGTATCTACAACCCTGGAGACACACTAAGGACACATGCAAAAACAATGCAGAAACTTTATGGGCTTAGTTTTTGTTTTTGTTTTTTTCTTTTTTGCATTTTTTGGCCAGGGCCAGGTTTGGCCAGGTTTGAACCCACCACCTCTAGGTATATGGGGCCGGCACCCTACTCCTTGAGCCACAGGCGCCACCCTGGACTTTGATTCTTCTCAGTCTTTCATCTTAAGATTCTTCAGTTACATAAGAAATTCTCAACTCCCGGTGGCACCTGTGGCTCAAGGAGTAGAGCACCTGCCCCATATACCAGGGGTGGAGGGTTCAAGCCCGGCCCCAGTCAAAAAAAAAAAAAAAGCAAAGAAATTCTCAGCTCCCAATGTATACAGTGTGATATGTACCTACCCAGTATTCTGCACCCGGCCCGGGACCCTCTCTCTAAGGGGTTGTTAAGCTTTACGCACTGACTGGCTGGTAACAACAACACTTTTTCTCCGCACAGCACACTCTGTCACAGCATTACTTATGGATTTTCCGATCAACCAAAAGCAGCTACTAAGTTATTTAGAATCAACACTATTAGTCTGGGGTCTGACAGAAATTGTGTTATCGGTCTCTCCAATCTACAGGCTGTAAGAGTCAGAAGTATGGCAATTCAAATGCAAAACTATTCAGAAAGTGGCGTTCCAAGGACACCTAAAGGATTCTATCCTATGCGACCAGAAGATCCATCACATCCCAGTAATAAGATCTTTTCATATTTCTTCCTATAGCCTAACAGTTTCAGGGGTCCTCAAACTTTTTAAACAAGGGGTCAGTTCACTGTCCCTCAGACC
>NW_003852480.1:2388159-2389191 GCF_000181295.1 Otolemur garnettii
TCAGCCTTTTAAAAGTGTCAAGCACTGAAACATTTAGGATGGTTCAGGATAAAGGAATTATATGCCTCTTACTTCCCTCACTAACCTCTTCACTGTCTCATTAAATTATTATGAAATTATAATAGATAATTATGAAATTATTTATATTATAGAAGCAGACAGCACTCAGAGCAGCTAGCTAGCAGGTTACACAACTGGAGCGTGCTCACTTCTACAGTGTGAACTGTGTAATAGTGTGAACTATTACTTCTATCCTGTCTGGGCATGTATTTCCAGAGGGACTCGATGTCACTTTATCCATGTATTAGTGCTATTACGCCATGACTTATGCTTCTCTGGAGGGTATGGTTCCATACTAAAAAGCAAAAGGTTTTTTCTAGGGGCCGGGAGCAATGACTCAGGCCTGTAATCCTGGCACTATGGAAGGCAAAAGGAGAGTGGATTGCTTGAGCTCAGAAGTTCAAAAACAGCCTGAACAAGAGTGAGATGACCTGAGATCCCATTTCTATGAAAAACAGAAAAGCCAGACGGGCACTGTGGCAGGCACATGTAGTCCCAAACCACTCAGGAGGTGGAGGCAGGAGGGTCACTTAAGCCCAGGAGTTTGAAGTTGTTGTGAGCTATGGCACCTGGCACTCTAGCCTGGGCAACAGAGTGAGACTGTCTCAAAAAAAAAAAAAAGGTTTTTTATCTAGTTCTTTAAATTTTCCTTTTGACTTCTCCAAAATGTTCCTATAAACATCACTTTCTGGCCCCTTGCCTTTCTACTTCTCTTCCTGAACAATGGAGTTCTGTTGGCATCTGTTGGATCAGAAGAAGGTAAACATCTGTGCTGGGGATGACAGGGAAGCCGAAGGGGCCAGGAGAGGAATCCGGAGCTCCCCTGGATTGAGAAGGGGGTGTGCACAGAGGGCACTGGTGCCTGGTCCCCAGGAGGACAAGGGGAGTGCTCACAGCAGGGAGCTGTGCACTGTCTGAGAAAGGTGCTGAGGAGAGTGTCCATGCTGGGAAGAAGAGTATTTGTCAAAATAG
>NW_003852480.1:2390069-2391309 GCF_000181295.1 Otolemur garnettii
CTAAGTGTCAAGGTCATGAAAGACAAGACTGAAAAAACAATCCCAGATGGAAGGAAAGTGAAGAAATGCAACAATGAGATGCAAAGAGTGATTCCAGACATGACCCTGTGACTAGAATGGACATTTCAGGGACAACCCATTCAGCTTGAATGGGTTCTGAGGTTTAAATGTAAATAATTAATTACATTTTCTAATTTTAATAATTTTCTAATTTTAATGGTTGTGTAGGAAAATGTTCTTGTTTATAGGAAATATACACAGAGTATTTAGGGGTGAACAAGCCCCAGGCCAGCAACTTACTCTCAAATGGGTCAGAGTGTAAAAACATCCTTTGTACCATACTTAAACAATTTCTCTGTAAGTTTCAGATTAGCTCAAAATTTAAAAGTTACCTTAAAATTATCACTCGAAAGTAGTTAGCATTCCTAAGATAGCTATTGATCCATAATGTTATGAAAATGTAGGACTAATTTTGTGAGGTAACCAATGACGATCTATAAGTGCCACTAAATATAAATCCAAAAAATAGCACATAAATGTATAATGTTCATTTAAAAAGTTCTTAGAAAAGAATATTTGACATAGCACCAAAACACGGGCAGGTATGTCTAGTTAAAATATCTTCAACAGTATATCTGAGGCTGGAGGCTGACAATTCATCAAAGAATCTTTTTTAAAATGTTGGTTTTTAAAGTATTCTTTAAAAATTCATAAAAATGTAAAAGGTCAGTCTGAACACAGATTGGATTATTTATGTGTCTGTGTGAAGTCTGTGAAATATGTGATGTTCCCCAGGGATGGCCTCTGACATACAAATCCTTTGTTAAGGCTTTGTTTTAATCAATCAGTTGAAAATGATTGATTAATTTTTAAAACAATTTCACAAGAAAGAACACTATTTACAGTACATCTTCTTATTACATAGATTTGACTGTGTCCCCCATTGAATTATGTGCTCTGAAATAACTATGTGCAGTCAAAGCGCAGTATATATGGATTGCTTCTCTGTGAAAATGTCAATTGCCCTGTTGTTAAAAATTCTACTGTATTTCATGAAAGTAGCAGTCACTTGTATTCTTTTCCTCCTTTGATAATAGACCACAAACACACTTTTACATAGTAAACTATAACTGTTCAAACTACTCTGTTTTTATTTCTTTCTAATTATGAATAGTCCAGAAAGTTCTAAAGATTTATAAACTTGGTAAGGATAACAAGCACATAATTGTACTGGGTGTCT
>NW_003852480.1:2391801-2395642 GCF_000181295.1 Otolemur garnettii
CTACCCAGAGTGGAAAAGTGAGACTCTGTCTCAAAAGAAAATAAATAAATAAAGTAACCATCACATGGATGGTTATATACTGGCTTTATTCATAATTGCCAACACTTGAAAGCAACCACCATGTTTTCCAGTTGGTGAAAAGATAAATGCATATTCCTAAGTGAGAGAAGCTGATCTTTAAAGACTACATACTGTATAATTCCGACCACATGACATTCTGGGAAAAGCAGAACCACGAAGACGATAAAAAGTTCAGTGGTTACCAGAGGTTGCCGGGAAGGAGGGATAATCGGACACAGTACAGAGGATGTTCAGGACAGTGAAACTATTCTGTACGACCCTGTAACAAATAGTGGCTGTATGTAATTATCCATTTGTCAAAACACCAAGAGTGAACCCTAATATAACTATGGACTCCAGGTGATAATAATAAATCCATGGAGGTTCACTGATTGTAACAAATGTACCACTCAGGAATTGGGGGGTGGGAAGGGTGTGGATGGTGGGGGACGCTGTGTAGGTCTGAGGAGGAAGTATAAGGGAACTCTCGGTACCTTCCCCTCCATTTTACTGTGAGCCTAAGATGGCTATAAAGAAAAATAAAATCTACTTCTTAAAATGACCTCAATACCTCTGAAAGTCAGAATAGGAAGGTTGTGTAAAATGTTATCAAATATTTGTACCTTTCAATTCTTTGAGACAAAGGTCCCAATTTTTCTTCTTTGTGTTGATGAAACAATTTTTACCCCTTGTGCTTGTGTCTCTAAATTTTTCTATTCAACAAGTAATTTTCAGGATCCCTAACCAGAGATACAAAAATGACAGGGCTTTGTTTACAATGAGTTTTCTTCCTTGTAAGGGAGATAAGATTAAGGTACTCAAAACAACTTGCAAATATCTAAATAGGTGATAAAACTTAATTGATTGCTTGTTAGTATAGATTTGGGGTCTGGTGGGGAGACATTACTGGGGATCACTCTTTAACGGTCTCAAAGTTCTATGGTCATCTTCATTCTATTAAATACTGTTAGAGTATAAATATATCAAATCAGATAATATTTCAAAACTTTAATTTTTAAATTGGCTTTGGGCATTCAGAACACATTCTGTCCTAGAAACATAATTGCAAGTAGCAACTAATTTTCTTTCAAAAAAGTAACAAGAAAGGAAAGAGCATGTATCCAGCAGCAGTAGAGCCTCACCTTGCCACCTGCCAACAGAAACTGAGTCAGGGGCCACAAGGCTGCAGCCAACTTCAAGAGGAAGTGACAGGGATAAGATGTGGTGATAAAGGAGACTTCCAGGAATCCAGGAAGAGCTGAGAAACCAGAATGGGGCCTCTGAAACAAGGGAGGAGTTTCCAGAGGCTGAGTGGTGGCTGTGCCTGGTGTTGAGTGGATGGAGTGGGAAAGCTCAAGTGCTCACGCTCTTGGGTAAAGATGGCAATGAAAGCAAATAAGCCATGCTTCTTCCTGCACCTGCTGTACCCTCAGACGGTCTCAGGAGTGGCACTGCCCACCTCCCAGCTGCTCAACCAGTTTAAGGAATTCTGTCTATTCTACTTGTCATTTGTGTCCACTTTTCTCCCCTACATTGCCACTGCCCCCGGCTAAGCACCATCGTCTATTACCCAGAGCACTGCTGAGTCCCCTAGTGGGCAGCCCTGCCTCCACTCCTGCTCCCCGTCCCAGTCTCCCACCCACTGACATCCCACCCCAGCAGCCAGACCGATGTTACCAAAGCGAACAGGTTTCCCAAGTGCTCCCTTGGCCTAAGATTATTCTTTGGTTTCCCTTTGCATTTTGAATAAAATCTAAATTTCTTACCTTTGTGCAAGGATACCTCTCTACCCCATGACCTTCGGCTCCTACCCCGTGACCTTCGGCTCCTACCCCTTATCATTGCCCACTGGGCTCAGTCACCACAACATCTCTGAGTTCTCCGCTCCTCAGCCCAAGCCCCTTCCTCACCACGTCAACCACCACCACTTCCCCACTCCCATTTTGGATTCCTTCCTTCCAATCTCAGCTTAATAGCACCCTTTTACAGAGGCCCCGCTGGCTACCCTTTGCACGGAGCCCCAGCACCTGTTTTCTTTCCTTTTGCCCCTGTCATACATTAAATTGTTGGCTGACTTGTTCTATGGGTCTTCCCCACTAGACAGTGACCTCCAGACAGGAAGTCGGTTTCATCAGACGCTACATCACACGATCCTGCGCAGGGCCCCAACCTAGGATCTATGGGCCGTGGATAAGTGCGTGGCCCAGGCTTTCCTGCCGTCCTCTCTCTTCAGCTTCCTCTAATACCAGACCAGCCTCGATTCTGAGATAACCATATATTCCTAATTTTAAAATCACTGGCTGGAGTTTTCTGGGTTTTGTTTTTTGGGGTTTTTTTCTTCTTCTTTTTTTTTGTAGAAGGGGCTGAACTGTAAAATACAGGTCAACATTTCTTTTTTTAAAAAAGAGATAGAGAGGACACTCCAAGTGGGGAAGAGCGTGAACAAAGGCAAAGAGGGCAGAATGTGGGCATCTTCTGGAAACGTGGAAAAAAGTGTCCTGTTCAGGTGAAGGTTCTTGGAAACAGTTGGCGTCAGGAGACCAAAGATGAGGCGACCGTATGAAGGGTTGCACCAAGCAGGATGAAAAAGCCAAATGTTTATAAAATACCGGGGGCAGCCACTCTCTGCAAGGCTTTGTGCTTTGACTGCCTTCAAGAGCTGTGTCCTCTCTTCTCTTTGCCTCACAGTCTCTCAGGGGAGTGGACAGGATGCCCAGTGTCCCCTGGGCTACTTCCCCTGCGGGAACGTCACCAGGTGCCTGCCTCAGCTGCTTCACTGTAACGGTGTGGACGACTGCGGGAACCAGGCCGACGAGGACGACTGCGGTGAGTGGGCACCGGCCCTGACACAGAGGACAGAAAGAGAGAGGGAAAGAGAAAACGGAATTGAAAGCAGAAGGAAATCCTCCCTTATTTTAGTAGCTTAAAATACCCATTCTGTTCTACGTAATCGCATCCATCACAACCAGTATTTCGGGAAAGTAGTAACTGTGCATACAGTAAGCATTTTCACCCCCACAAACCTGCCCAGCTAAGGTCTGAGAAGCAGAACGGTGTCAAAAATTGAGAATCTAGGCTCTGGAGCAAGATGGCCCAAGTTTGAACCACAGCACAGCAACAACCCAATATGTAAACTTAAGGTTATTGCTTAACCTCCCTGTGCCTCAGTTTCCTCATTTCATTAGGGGCTTGATAACTGTACCAACACCAGGAGAATTGGGGAAGAGTAAGTGTGAGGGTTAGGAGAGGGCTGGGCAGGTGACAGGTGCGAGCTAAGTGTCAGATGCTACTGCTCTTTCTGACCTTTTATTTACTACCCACGAAGAGGATAAGAGATACCTCCTAAAAAAGACAAAAGCAGTATGTAAGTGCAGATTGCCTGTAAGTTAACCAACAATCATACCTGTGACCTTACAAAGCCTATAAATGGGGTTTCTAGCCAGTTAGAATACCTGAGGAAAATAGCCTTAAGTTTGAATTTTGTTCAAATTTCTAAAGCCCTAAATATACACATTTATAAAAGAACTTCAATTGCCTAGATATGTCTCACTGGAAAAAAGAAGCCTTAATCGATCATGTAAGATAATAAGATTTCTCACTTATAGGGAAATAAAGTACTATTTTCAAAGGACAAAAACATGCTCAACCACCTTAATATTCCAAGCGCTACATAAATAACATACACTAAACAGGCCTTGCTGTTATCCCTCCCTGAAGCAGTACAGGTTTTTTAGGGCACCACTTTGAAGGAATTAAATTTCTATTAAAATAAAAATAAGAG
>NW_003852480.1:2395662-2397828 GCF_000181295.1 Otolemur garnettii
GCTTAACCTCCCTGTGCCTCAGTTTCCTCATTTCATTAGGGGCTTGATAACTGTACCAACACCAGGAGAATTGGGGAAGAGTAAGTGTGAGGGTTAGGAGAGGGCTGGGCAGGTGACAGGTGCGAGCTAAGTGTCAGATGCTACTGCTCTTTCTGACCTTTCATTTACTACCCACGAAGAGGATAAGAGATACCTCCTAAAAAAGACAAAAGCAATATGTAAGTGCAGATTGCCTGTAAGTTAACCAACAATCATACCTGTGACCTTACAAAGCCTATAAATGGGGTTTCTAGCCAGTTAGAATACCTGAGGAAAATAGCCTTAAGTTTGAATTTTGTTCAAATTTCTAAAGCCCTAAATATACACATTTATAAAAGAACTTCAATTGCCTAGATATGTCTCACTGGAAAAAAGAAGCCTTAATCGATCATGTAAGATAATAAGATTTCTCACTTATAGGGAAATAAAGTACTATTTTCAAAGGACAAAAACATACTCAACCACCTTAATATTCCAAGCGCTACATAAATAACATACACTAAACAGGCCTTGCTGTTATCCCTCCCTGAAGCAGTACAGGTTTTTTAGGGCACCACTTTGAAGGAATTAAATTTCTATTAAAATAAAAATAAGAGACCAGGGTTAAAAATCCCCCATCCTGAAAAAGCCAGATATGCCACACAGCAAAACTTCATGCAGCTTACTCCTTGAACATAAGTAAACTTAACTTAGGTTATTCCTTTGTAAAAGCCTCTGACAACCACATAAAACAAATCATCTTCCTATAACGGTGTAAGGGAATCTGTTTTAATCCATCCCTGCCATCTGGAAACCCCATTGTAATAATTACTCATTGTAAAGGTTGAACAACTTCTTCATTTCCACTTGAGAAGCCGTCCCATGAGCCAGGCCTCCGAGCTTCTTACCACCTGGGTGAAAGTCTTCCCTGTAGCAAGCTGGGAAGCTGGGCTCTCTCTTGGATGATGTACTTTCAAATTCTCCTAACTTGATCTGCTTTTATTTTTGACACTTCCCAGTTTGAAACACTATCTATAGAGGTGGCGGTAACTTGAGTATACCCACTATCGAAGTTGGTGAGCTTAAGCTACAATCTAGCTTATTTTTCTCTTTTTAAAGAAAATTATTTCTTCTGTTTTTAAGAAATAGCATCTTGTTAAAATGACTGGATATTTACACGAATTGTTTTTAATTAGATGAAACTGTTTCATCTGCCAACCACTTACTTTCCCCTCAGACTGTTGGCAGTTTGGGTGAAGAGTCCTAGACAGAGGGACGGGAGGGCGTCCAACCTGTTGAAATGGCATCCGGAACCAAGAATGGAACCTGGCAGGTCCAGCAAATTTACCACCAGCTTCTCAGTGCAAGAAAGTTCAAAAATTCTAACTTTAGTGCTAAGTTTAAAGAGACCAAATAACAAAAGTAGTGATCCCTACAGTAATAATCCTGAAAATCAAAAATTCACCAGGAAGAAAATTCGGATGAGGGCAATAAGGGATTTGAGTTAAGAGAGCAAGTTCCTGAGTCAGAGACTTAGACTTAAATTCTAGCTATAAAGAGAAGCAAAATGACTATTTTCTATATAGAAAAGGAAATAGTATCTGTGTCTGTGGGTTGTTGAGAAGGTTCAATGAGATAATATATCCAAGATGCTCAGCAGAGTACAGATGCTGTGAACTGAATGCGTGGGTCCCCCCAAAATTCACAGGTAGAAACCCTAACCCCTAAGGTGATAGTATTGGGAGGTAGAATTTAGGAAGCAATTATGAATAGATGAAGTCCTAAGGGAGGAGCCCTCAGAAATAGGATTAGTGTCCTTACAGGGGTCCCTAAGGGCAAAGAGTGGCGGCTTCCTCCTGTAATACTAGCACTCTGGGAGTCCAAGGCAGGTGGATACCCTGAGCTCAGTAGTTCAAGACCAACCTGAGCAAGAGCGAGACCCCACCTTTAATAAAAGCAGAAAAACTAGACAGGCATTGTGGCAAATGCCTGAAGTCCCAGCTACTCAAGAGGCTGAGGCAAGAGAATTGCTCAAGCCCAAGAGTTTGAGGTTGCTGTGAGCTATGATTTCATAGCACTCTACCGAGGGTGACAAAATGAGACTCTGGGCTCGGCGCCTATAGCTCAACCGGCTAAGGCGCCAGCCAC
>NW_003852480.1:2398151-2399803 GCF_000181295.1 Otolemur garnettii
GGGGGGGAGTCCCTAGGGAGCTTTCTTCTTTCCTCTGCCTGGTGAGGACACAGTGAGAAGACTGCTGTCTGCCCTCACCAAACACTGAATCTGTTGGCACCGGGAGCTTGGACTTTCTAGCTTCCATACATGTTTGTTGGTTAAGCCACCCCAACCTATGATACTTTGTCACAGCAGCCTGACCTAAGACAAATGGACATAAAATAAGCCATCCATAAATGTTAGGTAGTGTGTCATTTAGCCTTAGCTCTCTTATAAACCTAGTGGCCTAAATAAAAGTAACTGTTTTTTTATTTAGCTCACAATTCTTCGGGTGAGAGATTTAGAGTGGGCTGTGCCGAGACCAGCCAGGCAATTCTTACAGCTGGACTTTCTTATGCACCTGCAATCATCTGTGGATCAGCTATGTCATGATGCGTGTGGGACCTTTAGTGAGACATTTATTTGCCATTAACACCTGAAAATCCTCACATCTAGTTTCAGAAATATGAGAAAAATCATATGTCACTCTTACACAAAGACATGTCTACGTGGAAGATAACTATTCCAACCTATTACTGATCTTCTTATACCAGTTTTCATGAAATTCACGCCGACCGACCCATCAGCATCCCCCAGGGAGTTGTTAGACATGTGAATTCTCAGACCTACTGTTCTGCTGGGAGTTCAGCAACCTGTTTCAATAAGCACTTCCTGTCATTCATGGAGAACCCCTGACCCCAGTGAGTGGAAAATCAGGAATGCATGCAAAATGGTAGCAAACCCCCTAAATAAATTAGGATCAAGTTTTCAATATGCTATATAAGCATTCTAATCTGCCAACAAACTCCATGATTACCAATTATCTAAAATTCTCTGTTTTCTATAGGAAAACGGACACTCTATTAGTGGCAGTCATCTGAAAATAGGAAAAAATAAAAACTAACTCTATTCAAAACCTCAGAGATGACCTGCTGCTGTCCATCGCGTGAGTAGGCTGGAACTTTCCAGGGAGGATGGCAGAATCCTATCACCATTTTTAGAGTCCAGGTGATTAAAAATTATGAGATGTAGTTATTTCTGTTTGTCTCTAATTGCTTTATTCCCTTTGCCAGCTGCATTTTTTTCCCTTCATTGTATAATGTCTGGATAAATTATGCTCCCGAGGCTGTTCATTTTTAAGATATTCATATTTAATTCTGTTTAATGCTAATTAAATTAAGTCTCCAAGTCTGTTCCTTGTAGCCTCATGCATACCTGAAGCAATAGCATTAAATTTATTTGTTATCATGCAAAATATAATATCTTAGCATAAAGAACAAGAAAATACCACAATTAAAAAAGCATTTTTAGAGTGATCACTTTCAACTGAATAGTATGTTGTCAAATGAAGTATCTTTTTTAATGGAAAGGGGAAGTTTTTCATCACTCAAAATAAGGCCAGGCATAGTGGCTCACACTTGTAATCCAATCACTCTGGGAGGCTGAAGAGGGAGGATTCCTTGAGCTTAGGAGGAGTGAGACCCTGTCCCTACTAAAAATAGAAAAATTAGCCAGTCATTGTGGTGAGCAGCTGTAGTCTCAGCTTCTTGGGAGGCTGAGGCAGAGGGATTGCTTGAGCTCAGGAGTTTAAGGCTGCTGTGAGCTAGGCTGAAACTCTGTCAAAAAAAAAA
>NW_003852480.1:2400594-2404630 GCF_000181295.1 Otolemur garnettii
AAAAAAAAAATAAATAAGTAAATAAAATAAAATAAAGGGGAGTCTCTGAAAAAAAAACCACTAAGTGAATTAAACTGACTTCCCATATGCTGAACTATAATATGAACTGATAATATTTAGAAAGAGCTGTTACTTTTGTATTATCACAAAACGTTAAACAAGCACTCTTGAGTATTCTGTCCCAGTCTTCTCAGAAAGCCCATAAATAATTTCTCTATAACAGAACACCCTATAAAAAATAAAACATCTCAGGACAAAGAGCACTGAGATGGCAAACCACTGGACATTTTCCATGGACACGATGCAAGCAAAATCAATAGATTCAAAAATGTTTTCAGTTGAATTCATACGAGTTTCTTCTCTTCTAAAACATTTGGGCAATATGAAACTTACATACAGATACAGACATACATATGTCAAACTTGATTATATCATTGTCATAATAATTTTGATCCTTGTTAATAAACTTCAATATACAAATGTACAGAATTTTTGTAAATTATGCCATTTAGTATTACATAATCCCCATATAATTGTCATATTTTTTTCCATGTGCTACTGACTCATTTTTCATCTCTACTCAGACCTGTCACAGACATAATCAAATAGACTAGAGGCCCCCCAAAAAATCTTCATGTCATTGAAGCAGTGGTTGGTGTGACAATAACAAACCAAAAAAGGAGGGACTTTTCAGTTTTTCAGCTGAAAAGCAGACACTTGGGGGAATAATCCGGCTAAATACCAGTAGAACCTGGTGATAAAAAGTGAGGGATCTCATTTTGGAATCTTCTATGTCCAATTTCCACTAAGTACAAACCCAGCAGTAAAAATGAAATGTTAAAGTAGTGTTAAATTCTTAGACACCACTGAATTAATTCACTGCATCTAGATTTTTATTTAAAATAAATTCTTTGGACTCAGCACCTGTAGCACCATGGTTATGATGCTGGCCACATGTACCAAGCCTGGTGGGTTCGAACCCAGCCCAGGCCAGCTAAACAACAATGACAACTACAGTGACAGCCGGGCATTGTTCCAAGTGGGGATAGTCCCAGCTACTTGGGAGGCTGAGGCAAGAGAATTGCTTAAGCCCAAGAGTTTGAAGTTGCTATGAGCTGTGATGCCACAGAACTCTACCGAGGGTGACATAATGAGATTCTGTCTCTAAAAAAATAATAATAAAATAAAATAAATTCTTTGCATTTCCAGATTAGAATTTGTTAGTATTCCTTTTTCTGTTACAAACAGGTGGCAGTACAAGGAGGGGCCCCCTCGGGGTCACACTACCCCAGTCTCATCCTGGAGATAGGTTGAATTATTCTACCGTGAAGCCGAGATCCGATGTCTCTCCTCTGTACGCTCCCTCAGTACCACTTAGCAGCCTTGTCTACACAGACAGGATAAAGACATTTGTCAGTCTGGTTCTGAATCACCATTTCTATAACTTATTGGGGAAATGAAAAAACCCCTTCTAGTACATTTTGGGTAGCGTATTGGGTTAGTATCTACCCCAAATTTGTGTTCACCCAGCACCTCAGAATGTGACCTAATTTGGAAACAGAGTCTTTGGAAATACAATGGAGATAAGGATCAAAGTCATACTGGATTAGGGCAGGGCCGAATCCAGTGGCAGAGTCCTACAAGAAACAGAAAATGGCATACACAGATGCAGGACCAAAGGCAGCCACGTGAGAGTGGCCTCATACTGCTACAGCCCAGGGGCACCAGGAGCCACCAGAAGATAAAAGCGGCAGGGAAAGATGGTCCCCTAGAACCTTCAGGGACAGTGGGGCCCTGATATATGTACCAGACTCTGGCCTCCAAAACTGCGAGAGGATAAATTTCTGTTGTGTTAAAACACCAAGTTTGTGGTAATGTGTTACAGCAGCCCTAGGGACAGGGAATAAAGAAGTGTCACCCTCCCTTAATCTAAAGTGACATTATGATCAATACAAAATCCTGGTCCAGACAAAGGCAATCTTGAGAGTTTAGCATTTGTGAATTCTTCTCCAATGAGCCATTCTTACGTGTAATTGTATATGGCGCGAAACCTCCTAAAGATGACGTCTCTGCTGTTCACATACAATGCTAGATGGTCCTGTATGTGAACGTGTGCTTTTTACCAAGTATTTTGTATTCTTTGATGTAATGACCAGTCAAGTACAGCCACATGAGGAGACACAGGAGAGGCTCAGAAAGACAAAAGTGCATGACACTCGCAGGCCCTAGAGACTGGAGGCAGGGCACGGCACACCAGCTGTATGGGACAGACACCAGTGTGGCCTGGAGGCAGAAGACAGGAGCAATGGCTTTCAGCAAGAGCCTTTATTGAGGCTTCTGAGGGAAAGGAGAACAAGGTGAGCTCGCCTGAGTAATTTTGAGCAGGCCTGAGATGATCACAGAGGACTATCACCTCTGATGGAGGCGTGTGGCTCTGGATCCAGTTTGCACACCAAGGGCAGGCTCTGGGCTAGGACTTTGTTCTCTCTAACAAGTTACCTAGTCCTGGGAGTGACAGTCCCTCCCCATAGAAACATTTTTTAAGATGTCAAAACATCATCTGTCCTAGGCTGGACAATTAAGTTCGGGAACTCATCCTGAGAAAGTTCTATACACCTCATTGCTGAATATCACTATGGTCACCTTCAAAGGACTCCTCTTGGCCACCTAGTGACCATAGTGATATTCAGCAATGAGGCATGTAGTACTTTCTCAGGATGAGTTGGTGAACCTAATTTTCTGACGAAAGTGTTGAAGTAATTTGCATCCCAAAGGAGACAATATTTTTCGAATTAATGTCACGATCTTTGTGCTTCACAACAAAAAAGTAAACAAACCTATTAAACACTGGGCAAGAGACATGAACAGAACTTTCTTCCAAGAAGACAGATGAATGGCAGAAAAAATGCTCCTCAACCCTAAGCATCAGAGAAATGCATACCAAAACCACCTTGAGATATCAACTAACCCCAGTGACAATGGCCCACATCACACAATCCTGAAGCTGCTGGTGCCGGCATGGATGTACAGAGAAGGGAACACTTTTACACTGCTGGTGGGATTGCAAACTAATGCAGCCTTTTTGGAATAAAGTATGGCACATCCTCAAAGAGCTAAAAGTAGACCAATGGAGATGATTTTATGACCCAATTCATAACATCTAGAAATAGGTTAATCTAAACAATTGATTTTTCAGCTTTAGCAGGCAACTAATCAGCTGCATGATTTGTTAAAACACAGATTGCTGGGCCGCACTTCTAAAGCTCTGATTCAGTACCTCTAACGTGGGGCCCAAAAACTGGCTTTTCTTTCACGTTCCCTGTTGATGCTGCTGCTCGTCCCAGGTTTACACACTGAAAACCACTGATCTAGACAGATTCTCTTTCTTATCTAAATGCAAAAGCAAACATTTTTCAAAGTATATTAACAGGTGTCACATAAAAAAAGGGTTAGACAAAGTGAAAGCTATTTGCTTATGGCCCACGTCCTTAATTCATCATAATAGCATGCATTATTAATTCCAAGTGGGGATATAAAATACAGCATTTCCCAAACATACTTTACCATAGAACTCTCTGCTCAAGGATTATCCTGGGAAACTACCTGAGGAAAGCCTGACATCATGACAAGTTAATGCACCCAAGAAATTTGGACCTTTCCCATCTGTAGCCAAACCTCATCCCTTGCCTTCATGTCCCAATGCCAAAGTCAGGGGAATCCAGGAGAGGGAGACACTTCTCCAAAATTCAAATTGGTGTGTCTAACCCACCTCCCCATAAAATGTAATTATAATCAATACTTAATGCAAATCAAATGATATTTGAGCATTTCATATACTTTATACACTTCATAAGTGTTAGGAAGAGCTAAATTTCAACTGCATTTAAAGTACCTTAGACTCATGCCTGTAATCCCAGAACATTGGGAAGCCAGGGTAGGAGGATTGTTTGAGCTCAGGAGTTCAAGACCAGCCTGAGCAAGAGCTAGACCCCATCTCTGCCAAAATTAGAAAAGCTAGCCAAGCATGGTGGTGCAC
>NW_003852480.1:2406373-2408256 GCF_000181295.1 Otolemur garnettii
CCACCTTAGGTGTATGTGGCTGGTGCCTTAGCCACTTGAGCCACAGGCGCTGAGCCTCGCCCAGGGTTTTAAGGCTGCACTATCAATGGTAAAAATGCAGCAAATGGAAACAGCGCCGTTGTGACAGCTTAGTTAAATACAGGCTGGGGTAAAGAAGCGGAGTGGAAGCACGTCCGCATCTCTGGCCGTCACCCAACCTCCACAACTCATGAATCTCAGAGCAGCTTGGAACACCACCCACCCAGGCCTGTGTCCTGGAATGCTGTCACCTCCCCTAATCTCCATCACAGTGCCTGATGTACAGGCGGATGTGCCCGTAACGGGAGCAAGGACACCAACATGAGATGCACCTTCTCCTCCCACGGGGAGAACCGAGGCCCCAGCAGCCCACAGGGTCGGTTCCCTTAGAACCTCGCCAGCCTGCTTCTCACTTGTTATTTACAGACACACAAAAACCTTGTTAATATCAAGGTTAATAATCAGCGCCTCACCATCCCCAGGGCCTAATGACTTACCTACTCACATGCTTTATTGGTAACCTCTGACTAGTAGCCTGTAGAACAGGTTCTACAGAGGTTTAACAGTTCATAACATGCTACTATGACAATTAATGTTCTGTAAACTGTTTACTAAGAGCTCAATGATTTGCAGTACTTTTGTTGATGAGCTTACAGTCCAGTTAGTAACTACTTCTAGCGGTGCCTGTGGCTCAAAGGAGTAAGGCACCAGCCCCATATGCCAGAGGTGGCTGGTTCAAACCCAGCCCTGGCCAGAAGCTGCAAAAAAATAACTACTTCTAGTTGTTATTTAAATGAACTTTTGTCTAAATCACATAATTCTGACGTAAGAGCTTGAAGACCAGAAATGAAACAGGCGACAGAAAGATAGATACCAGGCAGCAATAGCTAAATGTTTAAGGGCAATGTCACATAAAAGTTGGAATCCTATAGGAGAAATATAAACCGGTGGAATAACTTCTGTGGCCTGGAAAAGAAATCAAAGTCATCGTTTTATTATTATAATGCTTGAGCTAGTTTTTTAGTGTTGTTGCTGTTGTTTGAGACCGAGTCTCAAGCTGTCGCCCTGGGTAGAGTGCTATAGCATCACAGCTCACAGCAACCTCCAACTCTTGGGCTTAAGCAATTCTCTTGCCTCAGCCTCCCGAGTAGCTGGGACTATAGGCACCCGCCACAACACCCGGCTATTTTTGGGTTGTGGTTGTCATCATCGTTTGGCATTTCCAGACTGAATTTGAACCCGCCATCTCCAGTGTACGTGGCTGGTGCCCTAGCCACTGAGCTACAGGCATCGAGCTAATGCTTTAGCTGTTTTTAATAAATCTGTTTCTTAGTCAAATCACTTAAACTTCTCAGGATGAATTTTTCCATCTGAAAATGGAGATGATAACAAGGACCAAGCAGAGTTATCCTAGAGTTCAGCATAGTAGATAGACATTTGCTGAATATGAGTTCTCTCAGTTCTAAATGCTATTATTTAAATCTCTGTTAAAATGAGGGAATTAAAATTTCTCACAGAAGTATGCTTATCTTATATCTAAAGATAACAAGCCAAGTTTATAAAAGTAAAAACTTGCCAAAAATTCAGCAAACTCAGCCAAACCAGGAAGGGGGACAACTCAGTGCCATAAACTTTGAAACCTGACAGTTAGGGAAACAGACAGATAATTCTGGAGCCCAGAAGAGCAGAACTTTACATAAGACCCCTGACCCCATTCCCAGAACAGGAAAATGCGGAAAGTGTCACTGGTGTTCCTTTTGAGGAACTATAAAAAAAAAAAAAAAAAAAAAAACTCCTCTGAGATTCTGAAATGTATGGGTTCAGAAACCATACACTTCCTTGTCCTCCCTCACAAGATTCTGCTT
>NW_003852480.1:2408599-2420033 GCF_000181295.1 Otolemur garnettii
CTCCTGCCAACCAAAATGCTCAGGAGTGTATCCCAAACCCTGGCTCTACAGCTTCCCAGCCTCGCTTACAGGGACGCACCAGGGAAGGCCAGTTGAGTAGAGCTGAGTCGGTCTATGGTACACCCACCACAGGCCCACTGCAGTGGTAGGATACGATAGCATGTCCCTCCCCATCTATCCCTTCGGAAACTCAACGTCTGTCTGCAGTGGCCTCTCAATTTCATGTAGCTTAAGCCACCCTTGAGTTCAGATTTCAGTCAACAATCTGCAAACTCAGGCTTGAGCTAGCTCACTGCATCCTGGTCTTGCACTGTGAGAAATCATTCCCGCACAAATTCCCTGGGCTCCTGCTTACAGAAAAGAGCAAAATCTTTTGTGTGCCAATTTTTTCTTTCGAAGAGGCATGCTGAGGGGTGCTGGGGTCTGATTCTAGTTATAAAAGGTCAGAAAGCAAAGAAACACGGCAATGAGAGGGCCTGAGGAGAGCTGACAGCTTATTTACAGAGTCAGGTAACCAGCACATCTTCAAACCACAGGGAACCGCATCAGACAGGAAAAGGGAGCTGATTCTGCTGGCCAGGGAGGTTCAGGGAGGCGGGGACTTGGGGTCCTCAAATTTAACTGCACACACATACAGTACAACTCACAGGGTCCCCCTCTTTGCAAATCAGTGACAAGAGATAAAAGATTATTTTAGTGTAGTCACAGAAAGCTCTGAGCTTCCAGGAGCTGATCCTGTAAAACTCTGAGCTTGTCTTTTTATTCTCTCCAGAGCTATTTCCTGGGCCATCCCACTTCACAACCCTTGAAATTTCTCTTTTTCATTCTAATGATTTATCCTAGCAACCATTTGCTGGAGTTTAGCCTTCTAAGAAGCATATTATTCCAGGCAGCCATAGTGATGATTTAGTGACTTTTTGTGTCACTGTACGCCTTAAGTTATGAGAGTCCCATTTTCTTATTGGAACAAGATTGTCATCATCTTCTAAATCAACCAGCTCAGATAAGCAATCCAATGTTTCTATCCTTGAGAGGCTGTTATCTGCAGCCCCCCTCTGGAAAAAGGAAACAGAAACCACTCTAGATACTTGGGGCAAGGGGGTTAACAACAAAAGATATTTCATACAGGGAAGAATGAGTTTACAGAATCATTTTAAAGGTTATAAAAATGGAAGTCAGAGGTGCAGAATGTACCACCCATACTTGCCGGAGCAAGACCAAGAAGCATTTGCTGCTGCCACTGCTGCTGCTGCTAATCATCTGTTTGCACTCAGCAAGCAGGGCGGGACTCTGAGGCTCAAGCCAGGACTCTGAGGGTTAAGCCAGGACTCTGAGGGTGGCTGCTTAACCTCCCGGAATTCCACTCAGTACCCTTCAGACTGGGGTTCACAAACTTCAGGTCTGACATGCGTGTGTCCAATTGGTAGAAGCTTATCTATTACAAGTACCTACATGGGGTCAGGAAAGCATACATTTAAGCTACCAACTTCTGAAAAACAAGAAAGCAATCTAAGCTGAGGATAGACTGGAGGAAGAACATTTGTTCAGAAACCCACCATAGTCTCAGAATTTATTGTCTCTGTTTGCTGTACACATATACGCTTGGTCTTTCAAATGTCTGTCTTGGCTTTTTTTTTTTTTTTTTTTTTTTGAGACAGAGTCTCACTCTGTTGTCCTGAGTAGAATGTGGTGATGTCACAGCTCACAGCAACCTCAAACTCCTGGGTTCAAGTGATCCTCTTGTCTCAGCCTCCCAGGTAGCTGGAACCACAGGTGCCAGCCACAACACCCAGTTAGTTTTTCTAGTTTTAGTAGAGACAAGGTCTCACTCTTGCTCAGGCTGGTCTCACACTTCTGAGCTGGCTGAGTTCTCAATCTCTGGGCTCAAACCATCTGCTTGCCCTGGCCTCCCAGAATGCTAGGATTACAAGCGTGAGCCACCACAACCAGCTCCTCTCGGCCTCTTATTCCTCTACCTCAGATACCATCGAGGTGTTAGGAGCCTCGCAATCACCTTGAACTAGTTTCTGGATGTTCGATGGCTGGTACTTGCTGGTTCCTAGCGTGTTGATCCTTGCCCCCTAGTTACTGGAGTCCTGCACTCTAGTCTGCGGTTGGTAAACCTGAGGCGTATCAGTTCTCTCCCTCCGAATCAAGATAACATCATGCCACTTTGCCATTTCTGTTATTTCAAAGACTTCTGTAATAGAGAAATTTTATAATTAATGAGGAATGCTAAATAAAGAAAAGATTACAAATACAGTATTTAAATAATGTCTTCTTGCCAATTTTTTACTTTTACTGGGACTTCTAAAAAGATGTCTAATTTTACAAGTATAGATAGCATTTGTGTAAAAATAACTTTCCACTCTGAAACATAATTTTTAGGGAGCAGTTAATAGGCAATGGAAAAACTAAGAATAGCCTCGAGAAAAGGAAAATCATTCAAGTTACACTTAATCAGGTCTGAGCTGCATCCAATCAACTTTACCCTTTCTGTATGGGGCAGTTTGATAGATCTGTGGATTTTTCATAAATACAGAGAATTTGGAGAGTAACAAGTGTATACAGGAAAAGACAAGGAGTCTCATTTTGGCAACATTGAGTTTGAGGTGCTTGTGGCAAATTGAGTACATATTACACAACAGAAAATGTGGTGTCTGGAGACGTAGTCTGAAAGTCCAGCACTCGGGGTGGAAACTCTGGGTATGATGAAATCAGTTTTACAAACTCCATGCAGCTAAGCAATGTTGTAATATCTGAAATGAAGCCTGAGATACAGACTATGCATAGATGGGGTGAGTCATGTTCACAGGGTACTTTTTTCCAACTTATCTAGTCCAGAGAGAGACAGACCACACTCACAGGAAACAAGTCGCATGAAGCATGTTAACTACCTACAGAGAGGCAAGGGACAAAAGCAGCCTGGGAGCCACTGTAAGCTGCTCTGCCAAGACTCAAGAAAGTTTCCCAGGGCAGATGGAGTCTTGACTGCATGTGCCCCACTAGCACTGGGGCTGAGAGACCTTAAAAGACGGGTGCCTGGGTTACGTACCTCAGGGGCAATGTGACTCACTGGGAAATCTTTGAAGGACATCCTGCTTCCAGAGAAAGTTCCTCCCCAATGCTACCTTCCCTCCAAGGGATAGGAATAAGACCTGGGCAGTTTCAGGTAGTTCTTCCTCGTCTCACTATGTTGAATTCCCAGAATATTTACATTATCTTTGAGAACCACAGCAAGAAATGGGGGAGAACTGGCTCTGTCCAAGCCTATCCCAAAGACTGTCCTACCTACAACATTTTATAAAGGGCAGGCTAGATTTAATACCAACTTACGGAACTAGGACAAATTTTTATAATTCCTCTTTCTGTTTATAAGCTTGGGCATCCTCAAGCAGTCTTTACATCATTTGGGAAATAATTTAGAAGCTCTGCATGGGATCACATTCAAACTCCCCTCAAGGGGATGAAGCTTGTACCATCTGCAAAGATCTCGAGAGAAGCCACACTCCTTCATCCCAACTCCTTAGTCCCTTCCCACACAGCGCTGCCTTCATCATCTCTAATATTCAAACATAACCGAAAGATCGTGAGAAAGTTAGTGAGAGAACGTTTCCTTCAGCCCCCCCAGTGGAGACTTATAATTTTGGTCTGCTTTTTTTTTAATGATATAAAAGTTTAATGTAAGAATCAAAAAAATATAGATAAGAAAATATGTAACCACCCAGAGAATAATCACATTGAATACTATGATGTCTAAAAAAAAGAAGTAATAGAAAATAAAAGAAATGAGATCATGCTAGTCATGTTTTCTTTCTTCTTAAATTTAATTATCACGACCATCTATCCATGTTTATACATCTTCAACACTAGTTTTAACGATTGGAGAAGATTTAGGGAAACATAATTAAAATGCTAAAAACAGTGTGCAACCTTTTTGTATGTCTGAAATACTGCTTCTTAAAATGTGCTCTAAATACTACTTAGTGCAGAAACGTCTATGGTGCTTATTAAAAATCTGGTATACTTTAAAATAACTAAGAGAGTAGAATTTAAATGTTCCTAACACAAAGAAATGATAAATACTTGAGGTGGTGTCACCCTGATTTGATTATTATACAGAGTACACCTGTATCAAAATATCACACATAGAATATCAATCTGATAAACAGTTGATAACTAGAATCTACAGAGAACTCAAATTAATGAACAGAAAAAGAGTAAACAATCCCATCTACTTCTGGGCAAGAGATATGAACAGAACGTTTTTTGTTGAAGACAGATGAATGGCTCATAAACATTTGAAAAAATGCTCATCATCCCTGATTGTCAGAGAAATACAACTCAAAACCACCCCTGAGATATAACCGAACCCCAGTGAGAATGGCCTACATGACAAAGTCTCAAAGCTGCAGATCCTGGTGTGGATGTGGCGAAAAGGGAACACTTTTACAAACCTGGTGGAACTACAAACTAATAACAACCTTTTTGGAAGGAAGTATGTAGAATCCTCACAGAACTCAAATTAGACCTCCCATTTGATCCTGCAATCCTATTACTGGGCATCTACCCGGAAGGAAAAAAAAATCCTTTTATCTTAAGGACATCTGCACTGGACTGTTTATCACAGCTCAATTTACAATTGCCAAAACATGGAAACAGCCTAAATGCCCAGCAACCAAGGAGTGGATTAACAAGCTGTGGTGTATGTGTGCCATGGAATACTATTCAGCCATTAAAAGAGATGAGAACTTTACATCTTTTGCATTAACCTGGATAGACGTGGAACACATTCTTCTTTGTAAAGCATCACAAGAATGGAGAAGCAAGAATCCAACGTACTCAATTCTAATACGAAGGCAGTTGATGATCTAATGCAGGGGGCGGGGTAGGAGAATGAGGGATCAGGGACAAGGGAGGAGAGAGGGAGATGGGGGGTCACAGTGTATGGCACATCGGTTGAGGGCCAAACACAATTATAAGAGGGACTTTACCTAATAACCGCAATCAGTGTAACCTAATTCTTTGTACCCTCAATGAATCCCAAACAATAAAAAATAAAAATAAATTAAAACATGAAGAAAAAAACACATCACATGTACCCGATAAATATGTACAACTTTTATGTACTCATAATAAGTAAAAAGTGAAACTTTTTTTAACAGAAACTGGGGGACATCTCAGACTTATGAAATCAAAATCTCCAACTGGGGGCCCAGAAATTCATATTCGTAGCAAATTCCCAGATAATGCTAATCTCATTATGTATGAGTCTCAGTGGTTTATTTTAAAGAAAGGACCTATTTTCTTCCCCAATGTATCATAATATTTCTGTTTTCTTGAACATTTTTGCTCTCTGATTTTTATTTTAGTAGACAACAATGGATGGTCTCTGCAACTTGACAAGTACTTTGCCAGTTACTACAAAATGACATCCCCAAATCCCTTTGGGGCAGAAACATCTGAATGCTGTAAGTATCAGGTCATCTCTTTCTCTGTGAGTTCATAAGAAGACACCATGTTTTTAAAGGTTGGATCCAACATAAAAAAAAAAAAAATGTTAATTATAGTTTTCTGGTTGTAAACTCTACTAGACATGTAATCTTAACTGGATAATTTTATGTTAAAATGACTCAGAGATCTTAAGTGTAAAAGTAATAAATCATGTCAAGTATTGTGAATAAAACTAATGTGAATCAGTCAGGGTGCTGTGTTACATGGATTCACAATCACTATAAATTCTGCTGTAAAGTATTTTAATGTTTGAATTTTAATGTTTGCAAACAAAAAATCTTCTGGAGTCTAAGCTATATTTTAGAGCTACAAAAGCCTTATCAGTTAAGACCTGGTAGGTTTCATGATACACTGAAAACTTACAAAAAGTAAGTTTTTGTAAGGGGGGATGAAAGACAATGATTAACTCTGTAATATTTTAGATGAGGAAGATCTATGAAAATAACTCCTTTTAAATAAATCATGGTTATCCTAGCAGATTATGCAAATGTTAAGTCTGTGTTTTGAAGCTATAATTTTGACCCTAGCTTTTCAAAATCTTGGTTAAAAAGGTTGAAAGGATCCTTTACTTCACTTTTTTTCTTTTATGTTCTACCACAAATTATAAAGCCTAGCTTTTAATGTTTAACTTTTGTTTTCACTGCTCAGATGAGATTAATTTAAAAAATCCTAACAATCCTCAATTTAAAGGTGCATACATTGGGCAGGTCACTCAGCCATCTTTCTCAGCATCTCACCTGCCTCACAGAGGATGGAGACCAAATATTAATAATTTGATCATTAAGAAAGCTGACAACTTCTGGGAAAGGAAATAGTTAAAAGGTATATTTAATTTCTTTTTTTTTTTTTTTTTGAGACAGAGCCTCAAGCTGTCCCCCTGGGTAGAGTGCCATGGCTTCACTGCTCACAGCAACCTCCAACTCCTGGGCTCAAGCGAGTCTCCTGCCTCAGCCTCCCAAGTAGCTGGGACCACAGGCGCCCGCCACAACGCCTCCCGGCTATTTTTTTGGTTGCAGCCATTATTGTTGTTTGGCGGGCCCGGGCTGGATTCGAACCCGCCACATTAGGTGTACGTGGCTGATGCCTTAGCCACTTGAGCCACAGGCACCGAGCCTAATTTGTCATATAATAAAAGAATGAATTAAGCCTCACTATCTCAAAATATAGTTTTTTCTTTTATTGTATATTATTTTCTCTTCATTTCTTGAGTTAAATAAATTTAATCTATTTCTTAATTTAAATAAATTAATTAAGTAAATCTTTTTATCTCTCACCTTATTCCCGAAAGGCTTTTTAGCAACTTGCAATTAAAATATAGCTACTAACAGCCTTCAACCACTGACATAAGAAAGACACAAATTAAGTGGCAGCAGATTAAGTGGTAGAAAGAGGAATGACAAAAAACTTTAAGACAAAAGGGAAGTGGTAGAAAGGCCAATGACAGGATAAATTATGTGAGAAGATCCTCTCTTGGTTCTGAATTTGGTAGCTGTTAGGTCAGAGAGGGAAAAGAATGAGTTACGTAACTTTCACAGTCTGGTTGGCCCAGCAAAAAGAAACAAACGGGAGGAAAAAGGATTAAAACAGCAAGAGAAATAAATTTTGATCTTGTACTCTGAAAGAAATTTGTCACAAGTGTAATTACAGGAAAGGAATGGAGTGATGAAATAAATGATGTACAAAAAAAAATACAGAAGTGCTATTTTCATCAGTACTTAGCAAAGAACAAATACATAATTTTTTTCCTTCAAGACAGTTTGGAGACTCTCAACTAATAATTAGATATCTTTTTCAGACTTGACAGCAGTGTAAAAATGGAATATCAAGTGTATAAAATCTGAGGGTAAAGCTGAAGTTAAAGTTCCTAGTGTCTGGATCAGATTATTTAAATCAGATTATTAGAAAGATTTATTGGAAATCAAGTTATGAATAGTTTATGTCATTTTTTGACTAGATGAAAGAATGCGAGGAATTCACATTTTTAAAGTCACATTTCCACAATATCATTGAAAATATAGCATCTATGATTAACCAATGTATTAACAAAGTTTAAATGTGAAAGATTTGGAAAACGTAGAGATTTGGAAAGAATTATTAATTCAACCACTCTAAGGCTACCATAATTAACTTGCTGGTGCATTCCTTATATTATTTATTTTAATATATTTGTTTCCTGTATAAACCAATTTTAACGAATTTTCAATTAACATTTAGCATAATCGGGAATCCATGTTACTACAAGATTTTTAAAAATATATATAATATTATGTAATATTATATTTTTTAGGTGCCATAATTTATTTAATCATTCCTTGGCTGTTGGATATTTGTGTGTGGGGGGCTCCTATTACAGATAACCCTGTAATTAACATATATGGATTGTCTCAATTCAATATATATATAATATATTATAAAACCATGCTGGAATTGATGTTAATTTCACTGCCCTCTGTTTGGGCCCATGCTATTTTCTCATTTGGGGGACCGTTATCTTCTTCCTAACCTCTACTCTCCCGATCTCCATGCCATAAACCTATGCTTACACAGTAGGTATGACTTTAGCTAAAAGAGATAGAATCAACTTTCAGAGATCCATAGCCAAAATAGGTACTTAAAACTATAAAGCTGTTTAAAAGTTCTTGGCAGGTACTCTGTTTAAATCTAAGTCATGATCTTGATCTCTGTGAAGGAGTCTGTAGATTAGTTTGGTAAGAGAGGAGGAATTCATGTCACCAAATCTGAGCAAAGGCTGTGGCCAGCTGTGCTCATAGAGACACTTGCCCACTGTCTGGAAGCTTTACTAGAAAGGTTGGGAACTGTAAGCCTGCAAGCCCAAAATTCTCATCAACAATTCTGCTTCTCCAGTGATGTTTTACAATGTTTTCAGTTTGCTATTACTATTTTTAAATAGGTAATCTTATATGAAACATTGTATCTCTGGTTTCTTTGAGGAAGCTGGAAGAGGGCATATGTTCCTGTTCTAACATGCCACAGTTAGAGGAAACTGCTCCCCTCGGCCATCTGAATGCAGTCCACGTTTACATTTGGGTCTGTAACCCCTGCTCTATAGTTTCCAGCTCCAGAAGTAAATGAGGAAGGGAACCATTTCTCATTGTTCTCAGTAATTGTTCCTTCCTCATCAAGGAAGAAATCAGACTATATGTATTATACCGAATAGTCGTCTCAGTATACTGTTGAGCTATAAGAACACATCAGTGCAAGTCTCTTGTAGACTTTATATATATTGAACCCCATCCTTAAGATTATTGCTGCAGCCCCACAAGATGGCCAAAGACGCACATCTCGTTCTTCCCTTCTTTCCAACATCACCAAAAATAGAATGCTGTGCAGAAAAAAAGTTCACTCCCATAAATGAAGTTGGACATCCTTCGTTCATACATAATCCAACGAAAGATAATTTGTAAAAATCTTGGCAAGATGTAGTGGCTCATACCTATAATCCCAGGACTTTGGGAGGTAAGGCAAGAGGATGGTTTACAGCCAGGAATTGGAGACCACCCATCTCCACAAAAACCTTTTAAAATTAATCCAGGCATGGTGGTGCTCCGTAGTCCCAGCTACCTGGGGGTCTAAGTCAGTGTGATAACTTGAGCTCAGGAGTTGAGGTTATAAGGAACTATGATAACTCGAAAGCACTCAAACCTAAGCAACAAAGAGAAACCCTTTTACCTAAAATAAAATACACAAGTCCTTTGATGAACTCCAGAATTTTCCTCAAAAATTTCCTATCAACACTATCACCTCTTTCTTGCTAGTTAAAAATGATGTATAGCCCCTTAATATTTTGAAATTTTAAAACATGACTTAGTCATCCTTTAAAGGTTCTGATTATGCTAAATGTTAATTAATACTTAATTCTTTCCCAGCCTGGGCCCGCCAAACAACAATGATGGCTGCAACCAAAAAATGGCCAGGCGTTGTGGCAGGCGCCTGTGGTTCCAGCTACTTGGGAGGCTGAGGCAGGAGACTCGCTTGAGCCCAGGAGTTGGAGGTTGCTGTGAGCTGTGATGCCATGGCACTCTACCCAGGGGGATAGCTTGAGGGTCCGTCTAAAAAAAAAAAAAACTTAATTCTTTGCCTAGCTACAGTGGCTCACATCTGTAATCCCAGCCAACACTCTGGGAGGCAGAGGTAGGCAGATCGCCTGAGCTCATACCTGAGCTAGTGTGAGACCCCGTCTCTAAAAAAAAAAAAAAAATAGCCTGTCAACAATAAGGAAAAAAAAATGCTGGGTGTTATGGGGCACCTGCAGTCCCAGCCACTCAGGAGGCAGCAGCAATAGAATAGCTTGGACCCAAGAGTCTGAGGTTGCTAAAAGCTATGATGCCACAGCACTCTAGCAGGGGTGGCAAAGTGAGATTCTGTCTCAAAAAAAAATTCTTTTTTTTTTTCAGTTTTTGACCAGGGCTGGGTTTGAACCCGCCACCTCCAGCATATGAGGCCAGTGCCCTACTCTCTTGAGCCACAGGCACCCCCCAAAAAAGAAATTCTTAAACGGCAATTCTAACATAAACATTAACCCTTATTATTCACTATCAGTTTACCTCTTGGTGATTTAAGAGCAGATGATTTCATTCATTTTGCGACAAATGGAGAACAGTTTGCTATTTTAAAAAAATGCATGGGCTGGCAAATGTGTATGTTTCCAAATGTTAATGATGTAGCATTATTTTAAGACAACATTTAAAACAAACTTTGGAACCTTAATTTAAAGCATTACCCAAATTGCTTAGGAAAGACATGGTCTGCTTTTGTGCTAAATGATTTTCTCATAGTGTTTCTGTTTTTTCTTCTTCCCCTTTTCATGACCCTCCTTCCTGGCCCGTCGCTGTGATCGCGCCTTGCCACCTCCCCTTGCTCAGTGCTGGGTTCTCTGCCTGCGCAATGTTTTTGCCAAGGTCTGGAGCTTGACTGTGACGAAACCAATTTACGGTCTGTTCCATCAGTTTCTTCAAATGTGACTGTAATGTAAGTAGAAAAGAATGGCTTCATCTTGACAGCTAGAGAGCACTGGTAAAGTTGTATCCTAAGAGTATGTCAAAAAAAAAAAAAAAAGAGTGTGTCATTATTCATATGATATTTTCATCCAAAGATGATATCATTGTTCTTGGGTCACTTATAATTACTGATGTTTGTTTTTCATTTACTAAATACTAGACCCTACTTTAAATTATTCCCTATATTAACTTATTTAATCCCTTGTGACAATTCTATGAGATATTTTACATCACCCAATTTTTTCTAAACAAATATTTTTTCTATTTCATCAATTGCTTGTGCTACTGAAGAAAAAAGACTGAATTTAACTATTACACAGAGCTTTCCTGTTACAGAGAATTTTTACTTGACATGTGTTGAAAAAGGTCTCGTAGAATTTGCAGGACATAAACTTTAATACACTCCCATATATGAATTAAAAAAGAAAACAAGGAAAATAAATTGGATAAACTATTCCCAGAAATTCCCATTCAGAAACCTAACAATTCTTACTCACATGGGCACTCAAAGACATTGATTTTTTTTCCTAAGTCATTCCCACTTTGAATATGAAAGAAAAATACCCTTATAATAAATGAATTGCTGATATCTAGCACTTGTGGTTGTTGGTTTCTGGTACTAATTTGAATTCAACCAAACTCCAGCAACACAAACACACACATTTGGCTAAAACTTTTAGAAAGAAATCAGTGGACTATGGATATTTTAATCCAGTATTTTTGCTGAGTTTTTTTTTTTCATCCAGATGTCTTAGCGCCTTGTAGCTCTAACTTTGAAGCATGTGAGGACAAAAAAGGAGAAATTCTTGAGTTTACGAATGTTAGCAAGTCCTACCAAACTTTCGAACCAAACCGCATTACACAACCACTCAAATGCTTGACAAAGGGGGCGGGGGGGGGGG
>NW_003852480.1:2420148-2423510 GCF_000181295.1 Otolemur garnettii
TTTCCAAAGGACGTACCATTTCTACCTGAACTAAGGAAAAGAAAAGCTCATTAGCATTCTGTCCTCTCCTCGCCTCACCATGGCTCTTTTTCATAACAGTTAGTCCTACGTGTGCTGGGAAAATAATAACGATAATCTCCCCAAAGAATCTAAGGTCCTGGGGAACATTTCTCTGATTTAAATTCTAACCAGAAATGCTGGATATAACAATGTATGATGATTTCATTCTACTCTCAGAGAAAAACACAAATCATTGTCACTCCCCACTGCTTGTATCAAATCACTACAAAATACAAATCACGGATTCTGGCTGACCATTTAAACATGTTTTCTGCAGAACACTGGCTCAGTCTCATACTTTTCTCATGCTGTGTTTTCAATTCTATAAGGAGAAAGAACTCTAGACTTTACAGCAAATACATTAAAAAGTAAATAGCAGATCTGATAGATCTTATTACTGAGTTCTTTCCAGATTTGGGGTTGGAACTACTATAGGGAAATGTCAGAAATGGACTAAACTATATGTAACTATCAAAGAAGCCAATTGCCTGAGAAATGTATATATTTAAAATTTTTTAAACGTTTCACATAAGCATTGATGAATAAAACAGGCAAACATAGATATGATTATTTCCACATTGTTCTAACTTGCTAAACATTAACTTTGACCCTTTGAAATTTGACTTTGAAATCCTGGAATTTAATCACTAAAACTACAAGATTCAATAGTAAAAGCTTTCTTTAAAAAAGGATGGAAGGGAGCAGTGCCTGTGGCTCAGTGGGTAGAACTCCAGCCCCATATATCAAAGGTGATGGGTTCAAACCCGGCCCCGGCCAAACTGCAACAAAAAAGTAGTCAGGCATTATGGCAGGCACCTGTAGTCCCAGCTACTCAGGAGGCTGAGGCAAGAGAATCACCTAAGCCCAGGAATTGGAGCTGGTGTGATGCCACAGCACTCTACCAAAGGCAATGTAGTGAGACTCTGTCTCTACAAAAAAAAAAAAAAAAAAAGGGAAGGAGCTAGCTTTGACAATAATGATAAAACTAAGCAGTTTCTCACACACGCTCTTTGAATCTTTGTGAAAATCAAACTTGGAATATCAAATTTAAAAGCATAAGAAATTGTTACATTAAAAATTAGGTTCATCTATTCAATGAGAATAATAACATATACCTTTCAATTTCAGTAGATTATGAAAATATAGCGAATGCTGTTTGTGAAAATATTTCATGTCATTTATAAACCTTAGTCACTTTTAATAAGAACCCAACTTTCTAAGATACATTACTTCGGAGTCCTTAAATAAGCCTCCCTTCCCTCTGTAATAACCCTCCACACTCAGATGCAAACAACCTCTTCCTCTTGGGTTCTTTCAAAGAACCTCATGTGTGTCTCTTAAGTATTCAGTAGACTCCCAGTTATCTAGAACCCAAGCAACGCACACTCTCAAGCAACCAGCAGGTACTAGACCAAAAAAAAAAAAAAAAAATCAGACTTTGAACTTTGTACCGGTGCAACGCTCCATGTGTCACTTCCTCAGCTCCCATGTCTTCCCTGTGACGGTGTTATATGTCATTTGAAGTTACAAAAAATATGGTAGTGAAGTTGAAAAGTGTATTGACTGCCATTTAACTAAAATCATACACTGCATTTACCCAGCTGTTTTATAATATAATAAAACTATGTTATAGTAGGTGGTTTGTCTTTATTTGTCTTAATTTACTTTTAATTAGTATATTTCAATATTAATACCAAGTCAGTACAGAGTTTATGGTAGAGTATAGGATGGGGCAGAGAATTAGTTAGACCTAGTTTAACAGTAATTCTCAAGCAAGCAGAAACTACATTTATCCAGAATCAGCCAATCCTGCATAACAGGGACACGAGTGTCATAAGCTTTCTTTATCTGCGATAGTGATTAGGGTCCTATTCTCTACCTGAAAAGAGGGACATGCCATAAAATCCTTGGAAACCCACACCATGGTTTTCCTATGTATCCTCAAAGTTCCTAACAGAGCATACTACTCTAAATAAATATAGGCTGGCCATAAAGTTCACGTGCAATTTAGCCACTGCGCACAAACTTTATGGCCACCCTGTACAATACAAATAAAACAAGCTGGTGTCTCTTTAGCCCTGGGCTATAAGACTGAAGTTATTATCCGAAGAAAAGTCTCTATTTATAAAGTTTGTTATTTGTTATCCAAATAGAATACATGCTTCATACGGGCAGGGACACTATTTTTTTTTCCCCAAACTCCAAATGACAAGCATTCCACACATTCGTTAAGAAAATGAATGGATTAATGAACACATTTTTATGAGCACTCTAAGCTTTCGTCTATATCCTTAAACCGAGTCCAAATATTTCACAATTTACACAATGCAAACATTTAAACAGGACATAAAATAGAAATTGGAATCTAAGCCAGGTAAGAATTAGCAGAATAGGGATTTTCAATTAGCTAATCACATAAAAAACGAAAGAACATTTGGTGACAAGCATCAACTGAGAGTGATTCCTCCTTTGGTATTATTTATTTAAGAAATCAGTAAGTGACCAGCATGTATATAATACAGAAGACCTTTTCCTTTGCTTATTGCCCTCCTTCCCCTAAGCCTTTTTAGACATGGTCTCCTTATTGTCCCCTCCTGTGAAATTTTAATACTACATTTACACTGTATATTTACTTGTGCATATCTGTGCTTCATACATTTAAAAATTAGGATTTTTTTTAACTCTCTAAAACCCACTTCTCCCTCCGATTGAGAATGCATAGTCTTGCAGATTCTAGAACAGTGTTTCTCAAAATAGATTCCAGAAACGTGTGCTAGAGAGCCTGAAAAACTATTTTCTTTCTTTTTTTAATTGTTTTTTATTAAATCATAACTGTGTACATTGATGCATTTATAGGGTTAGTGTAGTGATTTGATACATAATGTCAAATGTTTGCATCGAACTAAGAAACACATCCATCACAATTATACTCACTTCTTAATAGTTCGGAAATGTACCATTGCATCATGCACATTAGGTGAGGTCCCCCCAATAGCCTTCCTTGTCCCATACCCCTCGTCCCCTCCCCTCTCTCTCCTCTTCCCTTCTACTTTCTGGACTATAGTTATGTTTTGCCATTCGTATGAGTGCATAGGTGATTGTATATTGATTTCATAGTAGTATTGACACATTGGACACATTTTTTTCCATTCTTGAGATACTTTACTAAGAAGAATATGTTCCAGCTCCATCCAGGTAAACATAAAAGATGTGACGTCTCCATCCTTTTTATGGCTGCATAGTATTCCATGGTGTACATATACCACAATTTGTTAATCCATTCATGGGTCGATGGACACTTG
>NW_003852480.1:2423583-2438936 GCF_000181295.1 Otolemur garnettii
AGGTCTACTTTTAGTTCCTTGAGTATTCTCCAAACTTCTTTCAAAAAAGGTCGTATTAGCTTGCATTCCCACCAGCAGTGTAGAAGCGTTCCCTTCTCTCTGCATCCATGCCAGCATCTGTAGTTTTGGGATTTTGTGATGTGGGCTAATCTTACTGGAGTTAGCTAATAACTCAAAGTGGTTTTGATTTGCATTTCTCTGATGATTAAGGAGGATGAGCGTTTTTTTCATGCGTTTGTAGGCCGTGTGCTTGTCTTCATCAGAGAAGTTTCTGTTCAAGTCTCTTGCCCAAACATAGAAATGGGGTTATTTATTGTTTTCTTATTGATTAGTTTGAGTTCTCCGTAGATGCTAGTTATCAGACCTTTGTCAGAAGCATAACCTGCAAAAATCTTCTCCCATTCTGAAGCTTGTCTGTTTGCTTTACTTACTGTGCTCTTGGCTGTGCAGAAGCTTTTTAGTTTGATTAGATCTCAGTAATGGATTTTGGTATTGCTTCAATTGCCCAGGGGGTCCCCCTCATGAAATATTCTCCCAGGCTGATTTCTTCAAGTGTTTTCCCTGCACTCTCTTAATATTTTCATAGTTTCATGTCTTAAGTTTAACTCTTTTATCCAGTGAGAATCAATTTTTGTTAATGGTGAAAGGTGGGGGTCTAGTTTCAGTCTTCTACAGGTCACCAGCCAGTTCACCCACAACTATTTGTTAAATAGGGAGTCTTCCCCCCACTGAATATTTCTGATAGGTTTGTCGAAGATCAAATGATGATAAGTAGCTAGGTTCATCTCTTGGTTCTCTATTCTGTTCCATAAATCTACTGCTCTGTTTTTGTGCCAGTACCATGCTGTTTTGAAAACTATAGATTTATAGTATAGCCTAAAGTCTGGTAATGTGATACCTCCTGATTTGTTCTTATTTCTGAGTAATGTATTTGCTATTTGAGGTAAAAAACTATTTTCTTCAAGAATTCATTACCAAGTTTAAGCAACATTAGTCCAAAATCTAAATATTGTTAGTGCTTTTTGTATGACACTGTTTTAACCTGAGTTAAACTTCAGATGATTCTGTCTGTTGCTGATTTATTAATAATTATCAGATCGTTACTAATGATAGTATTAAAAATAGCATCATATTGTTGGATATCATCTAATCCAAATCCTTCCTTTCATAGATGAATAAACTAACTTGGGAAGGAGATGTGTAGTTCATGCGAGGGACCCAACCACAGTGGTTTGGGGTTTTTTCTTGGCTGGCTTATTTTGTTTTTATTATATTACATTGCTTTTAAAAGGTTAGGACATTTCCAATACCACCACAATTTTGTGTATCAGGTCTGTGTCAAACTGTTTATTAAACTGTACATAATACAGGTAAAAATCGTTCTATACAACTTGCTGGGAACTAAAATGGGATCGCTTATTAAATAAAAATGGTTCAATTATACGCACCAAGAGTTTTCTTCATAACTACTTTTAAGGTACTAGAATATGAGCAGTGAAATATTGAGAAATATAGTACTATTCAAGCTCTTGAGTGTGTTTTTAAAAGAAAACACTGTTTTTGTTGCCTATCAAAAACTGAGATGTCTTCTAATCTTTGTTAAATAAAATAGAAAAGAACATAACTGAAAATCCATTTTCCCAGGTTTATTATTTGCAAAATCTTTCGTCAGAATTACAATGCTGTAATCTAAATTTAAAGACAAATGACTATCTTCCACAATACAAAATCAACAGTTAAACCTAGTTCAGATGATGCTATAAATAGGAAAGTGACATCATGATATAAAATGTTCCCAGACAGCTATTGCTGAGATAAATAGTTTGTAATTATCCACATTGTTATAGTCGAAAAGCAAAGAAAAAAACAACTTTAAGGACCAAAATGTACTTTTATTTCAGGTCACTTCAGTGGAACTTATTAAGAAAGCTTCCTCCTAATGGCTTCAAGAATTACCATGATCTTCAGAAATTGTAAGAAAAAAATTAATACTGGTATTAAAACAAAATCGCATTTTGGGGGGCATATCGGTTTTTTTCCCATTTCTGTGAAAACCAACCCTAGCCCACTGCTAATTCTCTTCAGGGAATTATTTAGCTGGAGATTTCCAGGTAACACTTTTTCTGAGTCGTAGAAGCCATTCCAGAAAAGTCTCAAATATCTATTACCAAAGAAGCAGGCGCAGGTGTGCTGGGAATCCTCCTATTACACTACCCGAAATGGAAATACTCAGGAGCTTTTACTCTGGGCTTTATTCTAGCACATAACACCTCAGTGCTTATCTGAGAGAAAAATGTAATGGGCTTCTGCCAGATCTGCCATCCAGATTAGATAGTGAAGCATTTTCTTCCAAATGCTTTCAAATTCAGTTTCTACCTGAGATAGCAAGTTATTGTGCTTTGAAACCTCTGAGCATGTTGCTTTGGGGATTTGATCCCATTTTCACATCTGCCTGCTCGGTTGGGTTTTGTTTTGGCCTTGAGTAGTAACTGACTACCTTCCTTCCTCTTAGGGCTATACATGTACTCTCAAATATCCACAATGTGCCCAGTGATGTTTACCTGTTATTTAGGTCAACTTTGAGACTAAAGTATTATCATCATATGCTTGAATTGTTAGGTTTAGATACCCTGTACCTAAATCACACTGGCCAGAAAACATCTCACAATGCCTTCAGGGTGGTGGGGGGAGGTTGTTTTGTTTTTTCTTTTTGAGACAGTGCTTCACTCTGCTGCTGAGGCTAGAGTGCTGCAGCATCAGGCTAGCTCACAGCAACTTCAAACTCCTGGGTTCAAGTGATCCTCCTGCCTCAGCCTCTCAAGTAGCTGGGACTACAGATACGTACCAGGACAGTCAGCTAATTTTTCTATTTTTAGTAGAGATGGGGTCTCATTCTTGATCAGGCTGGTCTCAAACTCAAGGGATGCTCCCTCCTTGGCCTCCCAAAGTGCTAGGATTATAGGTATGAGCTACTGTGGCCAGCCCAGAATTCCTTGTTTTATTTTCAGATCTGTATACATTTTAGTTTTAGTTTTACACTAGATAAACTTGACAAATACACATTTTTTTAAGATAAAAGATGGAAATATTACAGAATCACAAGAAAAATCAACTTATCTCATTCAATGAAATGCTTTAAAAACCCAGATCATCCGCAGAAAAATATATTTCATATTTGAAAATAAAAATTCTAATGACTTTTCAGAACTTCTTTCTGAACGTTTAGCTATCAAAAGAGAAGAAAATTTCAAAATTAAGCCTGATACAAAAACTTCAAGAGGATACCTCCTTATTCTGTTTTCAGGAGTTCGAAAATAGAAGGTGGAATAAGTTTTACAATCTATAAATTCTGAAGTCTGAGGGATTTTTCTGATCTCTAGCATCATCCTAAGTCCATATTATTTAAAGCAATTAGACTACAAATCTAAATATCAAACTTCAGGTTTATATAACACAATAATTTAGCATTTTTGCACAATAGTTGTCAAATTCATTCTTGAATGGTCAATTTGTTCCAAGTAAACAATATGATCCAAATAGCCTAATTACAGAAAAATTTCTAATTGGTTATCAAAGTATACCTTGGCCTAACCTCAAGGCAATGTAATCTATTTCCACAGAAGCAAAGACATGTTGAAGTCTTTCTGTGTATAAGTAAGAAAGTTGCATTACCTGCTACCTGGATGGGCCCACAGCATGTCATGAAAATTTTCAAATGCACAATAAACTTCATAACATTTCACAACCATAATTAGCTTTTCTTGCATATAGGAAATATAGGGAATCCCTTTTAGTCGAAATTGCTAATTAACTGAAAGTTCATTTATCTATGAGGTCTGCCAATGAAGTTCAGGAACTTGTCCTAGAAAAAGTGCTACTACACACCTCACTGCTGAATATCACTATGGTCACCTTTGAAGCACTCCGCTTGGGAAGCTGTGCACGAAAGCCAGCACCCAGACCACCCCTCAAAGCAGTTTTTCCAGGATGAGTTCATGAACTTAATTGTCTGACCTTGTATTTCTCCTTTGTTGTTCTTAAAATTTATAACAAGTTATATATCAACTGCAGGACACCTTAAAGGTCAATGGTGATCTGCACTCTGACCAAGAAGGCAGGTTTGCAGCCCATTCTTACCACTCATTCCCCACAAGCTGGGGCGAGCACAAGAAGTGCAAAGCTTTTTGGGGTCCCTATGATGCAATAGCTGGGGCTGTGGTACCCACTTCCTCTGACCTCTGGTTAACTCCAGGTAAAGCCTTCAGGGATAAATACTTCACTTAACTGTGTCAGCCTGCATTCTTGTCTTGGCTTCTAATCTAATCTCTATTCTTTTTGTCCTGATTCTTTTTATTCATATTTTTCTCCTTTGCCATTTAAACTCCTTATAAATTGCATCAACTTTTTTTGGAACAAAACTTGGGGTCTCAAATTAATAAGATTAAAGTTGGTTTGCTTGGTGGATTTGTGATTAAAATGGACTATACTTTGAGACATTAAAGATGTCATATGCTTGTATTTCTGCCAGCACTGTGTTGGACACCGACAAATTTGAAGAATTATAGCAGGAGGCTCGGTGCCTGTGGCTCAAGTAGCTAAGGTGCCAGTCACATACACCTGAGCTGGCGAGTTCAAATCCAGCCTGGGTCTGCCAAACAACAATGACAGCTGCAACCAAAAAATAACTGAGCATTGTGGCAGACACCTGTAGTCCCAGCTACTTGGGAGGCAGAAGCAGGAGAATTGCTTGAGCCCAGGAGTTGGAGGTTGCTGTGAGCTGTGATGCCATAGCACTCTACCCAGGGTGACAGCTTGAGGCTCTGTTTAAGAAAAAAAAAAAGATTCCTCTATTAGGTATATATCCAGAAGACCAAAAATCACATTACAACAAAGATATTTGTACCAGAATGTTTATTGCAGCCCAATTCATAATTGCTAAATCATGGAAGAAGCCCAAGTACCCATCGACCCACAAATGGATCAATAAATTGTGGTATATGTACACCATGGAATATTATGCAGCCTTAAAGAAAGATGGAGACTTTACTTCTTACATGTTTACATGGATGGAGCTGGAACATATTCTTCTTAGCAAAGCATCTCAAGAATGGAAGAAAAAGTACCCAATGTACACAGCCCTACTATGAAACTAGTTTATAGCTTTCATAGGAAAGCAATAGCCCAATTATAGCCCAAGAATACGGGGACGGGGGAGAAGAGGGGGAGGGAGGGGGAGGATGAGTGGTGGGAGGGTGATTGGTGGGATCACACCTATGGTCCATCTTACAAAGGTACATGTGAATCTTTCTAAATGCAGAATATAAATGTCTTAACACAATAACTAAGAAAATGCCATGAAGACTATGTTAATCAGTTTGGTGAAAATATTTCAAATGGTATATAAAACCAGCACACTGTACCCCATGACTGCATTAATGTATACAGCTATGATTTAATTAAAAAATAATAAAATTTAAAAAAATTATAGCAGGAAATGGTCAAAGGTCTGACTTCCAGGCCTGTCTAATTAGTGAGTGCTTTGCTATGTGTGAAATTTTTATCCCTAGTAAACTATTATCTGTTTATCTCTATGATTAGAATTTCTAAATAAAAACCAGCCTAATTATGCATGAATTTAACAGCCAAATAAAGTGACATGGTATCTAGCATAGCTAAATTATTCCACATGATCACCTTTTTCAATTTTTAATTGTTTAAATTATCCTAAAATATACATAATATAAAAATTTCCATCTTATTTGTTTTTAAGTGCATATTCTGAGACATTAAGTACATTCACCTTATTGTGCTATTACCATCGTCCATCTACAGATCTCTTTTCACTTTGCAGAGCTAAAACTCTGTTTCATTGTGGTTTTCTTTCTTAATAATCATTTTCACAGGTGCCTGCAAAACAATAAAATTAGATCCGTATCCATCTATGCTTTCAGAGGACTGTACAGCCTTAATAAACTGTAAGTACCACTTGCCCATTCCATAGTGGTCTGGCAGCCTGGCCCCTTGCAGTCCAGACTATCCTCCCACCCACAGTAAGGCCAAGGAGATGGGAGCGAGTGGAGCTGAAGGGACAGGACTGTGTCATGGTGAAGAGCCTGGGATTTCCGGTCAGACAGGCTTCAGTCTGAGTCCTAAGTGTATCACTTGCTAGATGTGTGACCTTGAGTGATTTGTTTTCCTCTCTGGGTATCCATTTTCTCTACCATAAAACACAAATTATAATAGTTCCCACCTCAGTGTCGTTGTAAGGAGCAAATGAGAAGCTCCATGGGAAGCATTGGCTACACTGTGCCTGGCACAGGATAAGAACTTCTCTCCATCCTCTGTGGCGACAGAAGTGAGGATGGAAAGAACTTAGTCAAAGACAGAAAGCCTGATAAGATTTGTGAAGAAGAAATAAAACCCCAGAGGCTTCCCCCATTCATGTTTTTCTTTTTTCACTAATCCCACTTATATGAATATATAAATACTGTAAGGTTAAAAAAAAAATTGGAGGGTGGTGCCTGTGGCTCAGTGGGTAGGGCACCAGCCCCATGTACTGAGGGTGGCAGGTTCAAACCTGGCCCCAGACAAACTGCAACAAAAGATAGCCAGGTTTTCTGGTGGGGTGCCTGTAGTCCCAGCTACTTGGGAGGCTGAGGCAAGAGAATCACCTAAGCCCAGGGGTTGGAGGTTGCTGTGAGCTATGATGCCACAGCACTCTACTGAGGGCAATAAAGTCAGACTCTGTCTCAAAAAAAAAAAAAATCTCTTGTGGTAAACGATGCATACTATACAATTTCCCATGAGTGTACATAGCAGTGGCATTAAGTGTGTTCACACTGTGGATGAGAGACCTGTGGGAAGAGTGGGGGGGGAGATGATTGGTGGAAGGAGGGAGAGAATTTGGTAGGATCTCGTCTAATGTGCACAATGCAAGGGTACGTTTCAAAATAATTAAGAGTAAATTATAAATGTCTTACCACAAAAAATAGGTAAGTGAGGTAGTGGTTATTTTAATCAGTTTGATTTAGGCATTCTACATTGTAAAATCATCACATCGTACCCCATAAATATATACAGTTATGGTTTAATAAAAAATTAAATTAAAAAAAAAGAAAGATCTATGGAGGGAGGGTGATGATAGTAGCATCACTATGTGAATGTGCTTAATGCATCTGAATATACACTTAAAAATGGTTAAGATGAGGGCAGGGCATGGTGGCTCACGCCTGTAATCCTAGCACTCTGGAAGGGCAAGGTGGGGAGATTGCCTGAGTTCACAGGTTCGAGACAAGCAAGAGCAAGAGCGATACCCCACCTCGAAAAAAACTAGCCAGACCTTGTGGAGGGCACCTGTAATCTTAGCTACTTGGGAGGCTGAGGCAAGAGAATCACTTGAGCCCAAGTTTTTGAGGTTGCTGGGAGCTATGGTGCCACAACACTCTACCAAGGGCAAAAAAGTGAGACTTTGTGTCAAAAAAAAAATTAGTTAAGATGGTAAATTTTATATGTCTACTTTATTACCGTTTTAAACATTGAAAATATGTGAAAAGGTTTAACCACCATCACCATCCACCTCCAGAACTTTTTCATCTTCCCCAAATGATACTCCGTACCTGTTAAATAAATTATAACACCTCATTTCCTCCCCTCCCCCATCTTATTTTCTGTATCTATGAACTGACTCCTCTGAGTGCCTCGTACAAGCAGAATCATAAAGTATTTGTCCTTGTGTATCCGACCGTCTTCTCTTGGCCCGCGGTCTTCACTGTTCATCGGTGCTGTTGCATGTGTCAGAATTTCTTCCTTTTCAAGGCTGACTACTATCCCACTGCGGCATTTCATGCTACGTTTTATTTATCCGTCTCTCCGTCCATGGACATTTGGGTTGTTTCCGCTTTTGGCTGTTGTGGGTAATTCTGCTGTTAACGTGAGAGAGCAAGTATCTGTTTGCGTTTCTGCTTCAATTCTTTCAGGTGTATACCCAGAAGTGGGATTTCTGGTCGTATGGTAACTGTACATTTGGTTTTGGGTTTTGTTTTGTTTTGTTTTGTTTTTGGAGGAACTACCACACTGGTTTCCATAGCAGCTGCATTATGTTGCTTTTCAACCAGCACTGCATACGTGCTCCAATTTCTCCACATCCTCACCAATACTTGCTATTTTCTGGTCTGGATTTTCTGTTTGTTTGGTTGATTTAACAATAACTATCCCAATGGGTATGAATTTGTATCTTATTGTGCTTAAGAGCAAAGCTTTTTAAAATAGGTTTTGTCAAAGTTCCATTTAATTGAATTCTACCAAGTAGCCTCCTAGAAGAGGTAATTGAAAGGAAATTGTGGATAACCCCAAATCATGTACATATATAACGCCCTGTATTTCCATTTCTGTCCATTTGTTTTCTATCTTATCCCATGATCTATCCTAACCCAAGAAAATCATTCCAGTCTGATTTTTAGCTTGTGTTATGGAGTTTGGGGCTGAGCCAAAAAGATCACTAGTAATTTACTAGCAAGACACAAGAAGGCCGCGGGAGACGCACAGCCTCGGCAGTAACCGTTTCCCTCCTGCCCCCTTCGGACCCATCCCTGCTCGTGGTGTCTTAGCAAACGACCCACAGTCAGTGATGGGCTCACTCTCCTGAGTATCTTTCTCCCCATGAGTCTTGTCAAATCTCCCTAAACAGCATCTGCTTGGTTTAATGTGCAGTAGATGTGAGGGAGATCTTGACAGGTAGCACAGAACTGGAGCGTAATCTAAAGGTTCCCTCCATCTCTTTCACTGCTGTTGTTTGATTTGGGGGGGGGGGTGTGAAGTTTTTCTTTTTTTTTTTTTTGTTTTTTGCTTTGTTTTGTTGTTGAGGCAAAGTCTCCCTCTCACCCTGGGCTGGAAGGCCATGGCTTCAGCCTAGCTCACAGCAACCTCGAACTTCTGGGTTCAAGAGATCCTCCTGCCTCAGCCTCCTACCAGTCTCCATATGGAGGGGACTACCATCACCCACCACAACCCCGGGTTAATTTTTTCTATTTTTAATAGAGATGGGGACTTACTCTTGCTTAAACAGGTCTCAAACTGGTGACCTCAAGCAAGTCCCCCAGATGCTTGGATTACAGGCCTGCTGCACCCCGCCCAGCCTTCTTAACCTATTTTTGTATAACTCTGGAATATTGTTTCACCATACTTCCACCACATACTTCTAGTTTTTTCATAAATAACCATAAGACACGTGCTTTTCACTCATCCATGGTATTCATTAGGGCGTACAGAGCACAAACACTTCAGACAGACCCCGGGAGGGCCTGGAGGTTAAGCCGGGCGTGCAGCGTGTAAGCGGCTTATCCTCAGCGTTCAGGCCAGGACCGAGCTGTCTCCGGGCAGAGGCTCACACCTCTGTGATCTCTAGAAGCCTGTGATCTAGGTCGGGAAACAACGCCAATGAATATATGACAGCAAATAATGGCCAAAAGGACTTACATCCTAAACCGGTGCTGCTCACACCCAACCTGCTACTACGGTTCACTGAAAGGATGGTCACTGCCCATCTGGGACAGAAGCGCGGCTCTGAGAACTGAAGGGGACGGGGCTGCGCAAAGGAGCACAGGACAAAAGGGGGATCAAAGGCCTTTTTCCTGGGGGTCAGGGTGTGTTGGCTTACTCAAGAACCCCCTGAGGTTTTTCATGGTCAATGTTAAAACTATTTCTTGGCTTTGCACCCATAGCACGATGGTTTAAGGCACCAGCCACATGCACCAAGGCTGGCGAGTTCGAACCCATCCCCGGCCTGCTAAACAACAATGACAACTGCAACAAAAAACAGCCAGGCGTTGTGGGGAGTGCCTGTAGTTGCAGCTACTTGGGAGGCTGAGGCAAGAGAATCACTTAAGCCCAAAAGTTTGAGGTTGCTGAGAGCTGTGTCATCATGGCACTCTACCGAGGGTAACCAAAAAAAAAACACCTATGTCTTACCCCTGCCTGTGCCCCTCTGAGCTCTGGGGTTACAAAGGAGGGCAGGAAGTAGCTCTATCGTGGGGTGTCATCTCTTGCTACCCCTTACACCCTGGTGGGAAAGGGCAGAGTCCTGGCAGGAGGAATTGAATAGGATGTGAACTTCCAGATATGTACAAGTAGAGAAAAGAAAGAAATCAGTGTAACTGTGTAGTGGTGGAAGTGAACTTTGAACTAACTAACACTTGTACATGAACTATAGAGGGGGAAAAGAGGAAGTACATTGGAAGATTCAGAAGCTATTTTATAACTGAGCAGAAAAATATTAAGAAAGAGAAATCGGGGTGGGAAGCATGAGCAGAGACATTGTTATTCAATACAATAAATAATGAACAACAAGTGCTTGCAGCCTGGATGGCCTCAACGGCCACAACAAGCCTAGGAATTAGGGATTGATATCCCGACGTTAGAGTTAGGGAAGCTGAGGTTTATAGGAATTAACTGCTTGCTCAAGGTCACATCACACAGTTAGTTAGTAGAAGAGTCAGGAATCAAACTTTGACCACAGATTTAGTGTGAATGGCCACACTGAGGAGAGTGCGACAGGGATGAGCGTGGCAAGAGGAGGCACCAACGCTAGAGAACAAGGAACTAGTTCACTGAGCAGGAGAGTGGGAAGTAACGCTGGGTAGGCAGGATGGGGTCAGACCCTTCAGCAAGGTCTGCAATGTCCTTTTCTCCTAAACAGCCCTCACTTGCCTCCCAGATTCATCTGTCTGTCCTCACAGCCCTTCAGGGCGAGCCCCCCCTCCCCTCCGAGTTCCCTGCTGCACCCCTCGCCTTGTTATTGTCTCTTGTACAAGCTTTGGGACAAGCTCTTCCCTCTGCCCTTGCTTTGTTTTATGAACTCCATGACTCCTTTCAAGGCTCTTCTCAACTCTGCCTCCTTTTTTTTTTTTTGACACAGAGTCTCACTAGGTCACCTTTGGTAGAGTGCTGTGGCATCACAGCTCACAGCAACCTTAAACTCTTAGGCTTAAGTGATTCTCTTGCCTCAGCCTCCCAAGTAGCTGGGACTACAGGTGCCTGCCACATGCCCGGCTATTATGTTGTTGTAGTTGCTGCTGCTGTCATTGTTGTTTAGCAGAGCCTGGCTAGGTTCGAACCCACTAGCCCCACTGCATGTGGCCGGTGCCCTAACCTCTGAACTACGGGTGCTGTGCCAAGTATGCCTCCTTCTGTGAAGCCTTCCTGTCTCCCGTTGCACTATGCACTGCCTTTTCCTCCCCTAGCAAAGGCAGACGCTTTCTCCTCCGTCATAGCGGAGCAACCATACACCTTACCCATCCCTCTGCTCTCCCACTGTTGCGTGATAACTAGTCTCATGCTGTCTCCCCTCCAGACCCAAAGCCCCTTAAAAAAAGGAACAAACTTAGCATAGTGCCAGAGTAGAAACTCACAACGATTTGATGAATGAGTGAATTGATGAACGTATCAATCAAGTATAGGGAAGTTAAAAGCTAGAGATGATAAGGTAGGTGTCATTAACTCTCAGAAAATCAAAAGCAGGGAAGTGGCATGATGAGAATAATATATAAGAAAACTTAAGATTGGTGATTGTTGTTTTTATTTTCCCTGTTATAAAACGTCCAAAAGGTCCAAATTTGTTGTTGTCATTTATCCTTTTCCAGGTATCTCAGTCATAACCGAATAACTTTCCTGAAGCCGGGTGTTTTTGAAGATCTTCACAGACTAGAATGGCTGTAGGTTCAATTTATGTGACATCTTATAGTATTAGTCTTCAGGCTTTAAAGATATGTAAATGAACTCATTTTTCTTTTCCTGGCTGGCAGGATAATTGAAGATAATCGCCTCAGTCGAATTTCCCCACTAACATTTTACGGACTGAATTCTCTTATTCTTTTGTAAGTATTAAACTAAAACAAATATTTCAACTGAGGGACATTGAAGGAAAAGGGATGAATTAAATTAATGCTTAAATTTAATAACATTACATTTGGAATGTCAAAACCCAAAAAGGCTTGTCAACTAGAAACCATCTCCTAATCATATGCTATGAGGCCATATATAGTTTCAGCAATTTTATAAGATTTCTGTCCTTTAGAATATCAGTCTATCAAATTGAATGTGGTCTCACTATCATACTATTGAAATGTTCTTAAGCACATCACTACTGCCCTAAATACCTCAGACCTTCATAATAAAAACAACTATCACAATAAAGCAACTTCCACAGAATGTTTTGGTTTCCTAATATATGTAAAAATTGTATTTACACTATTACATAGTGTATTAAGTATATAATAGTATTATGTCTAAAAAATATATAGCCTTACTTTAAAATTACTTTATTGCTTAAAAAGTGCTAACAGTCATCTGCGTTTTCACTAAGTCATAATTTTGTTTTTGTTTTTTAATTCCTGGTGGAGGGTTTTGGCTCTGTGTTGACAGCTGCTGATTGATCAGTGTGGTGATTGCTGAAGGCAGGAGTGGTTATGGCAAATGCTTAAAATAAAACAATAATGAAATTTTCTCTATCGATTGATTCTTCCTTTTGTGAAAGATTTCTTTGTAGTGTGCAATGCTGGTCGATAGTATTTTATCTATAATAGAACTTCTTTCAAAACTGGAGTCAATCCTCTCAACTCTACTACTGCTTTATCAACAAAATATATTTAATATTCTAAATTCTTTGTTGTCACTTCAACAACATCAATGGAATCTTTACCAGGAGTAGATTTTTTTCTCAGACAACCATGTTTTTTGCTCATCTGTAACAAGCAACTCCTCATCTGTTCAAGTCTTAAATGATATGGTAGCCATTCAGTCTAATCTTCAGCCCTCACTTCTAATTCTAGTTCTCTTGCTATTTCCAACAAATCTATAGTTCTTTCACTGAAGTCTTGAATCCCTCAACGTCATCCATGAAGGTTGAACTAAACTTCTTCCAAATTCCCCTTAATGCTGACATTTGACCTCCTCCCATGAATCACAAATGTTCTGAGTTGTGTTTATTGTGGTGAACCTTTCCAGAAGGTTTTCAATTTACTTGGTCCAGATCCACCAGAGGAATCACTATCTATAGCAGCTAAAGCAGTGGTTCTTAACTTTCCTAATGCCGTGACCCTTTAACACAGTTCCTCATGTTGTGATGACCCCCAACCATAAAATTATTTTTGTTGCTACTTCATAACTGTAATTTTGCTATGGTTATGAATTGTAAAGTAAATAGCTGATATTAGGCAACCCCTGTGAAAGGGGTCAACAACCCAGAGGTTGAGAACTGCTAAGCTAAAGCCTTACAAAATGTATTTCTTAAATAATAAGACCTAAAGTTCAAAATTACTCTTTGATCCGTGGGCTGCAAAATGAATGTCCTGTTAGCAGAGGAGCATGCAAACAACATTAATCTCCTTATACATCTCCCTCAGAGCTCTTGGGTGACCAGATGCATTGTCAATGAGCAGTGACATTTTGAAAGGAATCCCTCTCTGAGCAGCAGGTCTCAACCACGGGCTTAAAATATTCAGTAAGCCATGCTGTAAACATATGTGCTGTCATCCAGGCTTTGCTCTTCCTCTTATAAGGCACAGGCAGAGTAGATTTAGCATAATGTTTCAGGGCTCTAGAACTTTCAGAACGGTAAATGAGCACTGGCTGCAACTCAAAGTTATCAGTTGCATTAGCCACTCACGAGAGAGTCAGCCTGTCCTTTGAAGCTTGGAAGCCAGGTAGTAACTTCTCCTCCCCAGATATGAAAGTTCTGGATGCTGTCTACAGAGACAGCAAAGTAATACAGAGAAATAAAGTGAGTACATGCTACTGGAGAAACAATATCAGTAACCTCGCTCAACGCAGGGTTACCATGAACCTTCAATATGAAAAAAACAGAATATCTACAAAAAGGCAGTATCTGCAAAATCATAATAAGACAAAGTGCAGTAAGATGAGGAGTGCCTGTATTCATCTGGATAAAGAAATAAAATTCATTTCAAATCACCTCTTCACTACCCATGTGGAAGAGTATAGGCTTTTTTTTTCTTTTATGTATACAAATATGCTTTCTCCATATACTAACTACTATCTGTCAAAATTCTATTACTATCAAGTGCTTAAGTATAATAGGACTTATAGAGAAAAAAATTAGAGAGGGAAGACAATTAACTTAAAAATAATTGGCGTTTGTGGTTTTGTAAGAATAATAATAATTATACCATGTTTGAGTCAAGGTGACAAAAGAGCAAGAAAAATGTGACTGCTTTGGCTTCTTGTCTCTCCAGAGTCCTGATGAATAACGTCCTCCCCCGTCTACCTGATAAGCCTCTTTGCCAGCACATGCCGAGACTACATTGGCTGTAAGTTACTGTACTTTTTTTTTTTAAGAAAACAACTAAATTTTCTGGTTTTGCCTATTTCATTTTGGATGTCAGATTTTTTGTAGTTTTTTAAATGATAAGTTTTTAATATCATATCACATTTCCTCACATTATTTTAGCATGATTTTGATATTAAACATCCCCCATTGTTTAAACTAAATTCCCTAAACTCTCACCAAAATAAAATGTCTCAAAAAAATACTTTAGCGCCTGGAGGAAGAAAGACCAGAGGAATGTCACGGGATCTGTGTAACGGCTCCCTCGTTGCCCCACTGATCTACTCACCTATTAGTCTGGTGCAGTAAGACTAAGCAGGTAGCTGATAGCAGTTTTACTCCTAACTTCTGAAAAATGGGAATATGATATTCAGTATTTATTTTTTGAACGGTTAAGCACAATAGAACATGTTCCATGGAATTTTTTGCACAGTAGCTTTGCTTGTAGCAAAAAGTATCACTCCACTACTCAGATCTCAATTATCCAGTAAACTTGCTTATTGAAAATACAGGTAAAAAAAAAAAAATTAAAGAAATAATCAGGAAGAAAAAGTATCCAATGTACTCAACACTATTATGAAACTAATAGTTAGCTATCTTAGGAAAGCTACAATCCAAATGGAGACCTAGACTACAGGGAAAGGTTGGGGGGGAGGATGGGTGAAGAGAATGATATTGTGGGGATCACGCCTATGATTTATCCTATTAGGGTACATGTGAATTTGTCTAAAGGTTGAATATAAATGTCTTAACACAACAATTATGATAAAGACATGATGGCTATGTTAGCCAGTTGGATGAGAGTTTTCCAAACTGCATATGGAAGCAGCACACTGTATCCTATGATAGAATTAGTGTACACAATTATGATCTAATAAAAAAAAGAAATAATCAAAACAACTATTAAGAAGTTCAATCAATAAACTTCGTGAAAACCCTCGTTGTTCTCTCAATCTGGAAGAAATTCTCAAAAGTCGATTGTTTGATTCCTAAGCTCACAGCATGTTAGCAGGGC
>NW_003852480.1:2439225-2440365 GCF_000181295.1 Otolemur garnettii
AATTAGCAATTAAAAATTTGTGCATTGAGACCAGATGCAATTGTAGAATATATTTTGCATGTACAATAATTATCCTTTACTTTTAAAAAGGAAGAAAAATGTATAATACACTATAGATAAAAATCAAAGGGAAAAAAGGGATTTTTACCAACTAAGATTGATCGCTTCATCTAATCACAGATCACCAAGTAGTGTTTATACCTTCAAGAGTTTTAGGAAGTTTTCCTATTTTGAATAGAAAAACTGAGCTCCAAATAAACACATTCAGCTTTGTAAAATTGTATCGCTTAACCTGATCTATTTTGTTTTCAGATCTAGAAGTTTAAAAATAAAATACTTCGCATTCTATAAAAAAAAATCATTAAAATGTATTACTAAAAGGATTTACTTTAAAATTCTTTTTTACTAAAATTTTCATCTGTAACTTTGACCTATCTAAAATAACTCATTTCATATGCATTCTTGTTAGTGAATCTTATCCCAGTTTTAATGCTAGTAACAATAATACTTTGCTTTATAAGTGTTCATGTCTCTTAAAACTTATTATAATATATCTGTCTTGCATAAACTTTCATTTAGCTAAGTATGAACTCGAAAATCTGACAGATTTGTTGGCCAAAATAATTTTAACTCTGATTTAAGGGAAAAGCACACGAAAAATAAAAAGACATACGACAGCCCAGGAAATTATACTTGCAAGATATATAACAGACGATATATTTAAATCTTTAGTATAGTTCTTTCAAAGCAATAAGAAATTGTAAACACTACAATAAAAGAAAATTCAAAAAGAAAGAAATATAAGTAACAAATATGCATATGAACATATACAACAATAAGCAAAGGTCAACAAAAGATTAGGAAAATAAAGTTACCTTTTTTTTTGAGATGAGACTAAGCAAGGTTATTGATTGGCAGAAAAAGCCAAGATGAAGAATTTGAAAATATAGAAGACAATAGAGTTAGCCCCTATGGAAAGTAGTGTAGAGATTCCTTAAACAGCTAAAATTAGACCTACCATTTGATCCTGCAGTCCCACTACTGGGTATTTACCCAAAGGAGAAAAAGATGTTTTATCATAAAGACACCTGTACTTGAATGTTCATAGCAGCACAATTCATAACCACAAAGTCCTGGAAG
>NW_003852480.1:2440946-2443296 GCF_000181295.1 Otolemur garnettii
GCAAGGAGGGGCATAACGGATGGGTAAATTCCCACCTAACAAGTACCTTGCACAGGTAGATGGCACAATTCCTGGATGAAGGACACAACTACAACTTGCCTTTAAACTTACAAAAGCAGACTATGTTATCAAATCATGTGTACACCCATATTAACCTGAAATAAAATAAATAAGATACGTACAATTAATAAGTTAATTGATAGAGTGAAAAGGGTGGATGTTATGCATGAATGTAAGGAAAATGTCACCAAAGAGAGGGAAATTTTAAAAGAGAATTAAAAAATTATTTTAATGGCCTTAGCAGACTGAACACAGCTGAGGAAAGAATCAGTGACCTTGAAGATAGACTATAGAAAACCTTCAAATTAAAACAAAAAGAGAAAAAAGACTAAAATACAGACCAGAGAATCCAAAAGCTTTAGGATGAGATAGAATCATCTGGCAAATGTGTAAATGGAGTCATTAAAAAAAGAAGAGAGCAAGAACAACACAGAAGAAATAATGGCCAAGAATTTTCCAAAATTAACATAATACAACAAACAAGAAATCTAAGAACTTCAGAAAAACTCAAGCAGAAGTTGGAAAAAACTAGACAAGTTATAGTCAAACAGCTAAAAACCCAAGATAAATACCTTAAGGTAGTGAGAGAAATTGGAAATATTACATACCGTAGAACAAGGAAAAGGAATGCAACACTAATTTTTTTTTTAAGCCAGAGTAACTATGTTAATATTGAGGAAGAAAGGACTTCAGGATGAGGACTACCACTGGGCATAAAGAGGGCTGTCATGTAACAATAAAGGGATCAACCGAGCAGGAAGATATAAGAATCCTAAGTGAGTAAGCAGTTTCAAATTACATGAAGTGACAGTCATAGAACTACAGAGGAAATAGCTAAAAGTCAGTAGGTATCATTTGAAACCAATAGATAGATGATAGGTAGATGGTAAGTAATTTGTATACCTAAAGTGACCATTAATAAAAAGCATATAATCACTTTTTTAAAGTGATTTAGATCAAAATTATATAGTGAAAGAGAGGTAGAAGAGCAGAAAGGAAAACAATATATCCTAATATTGTCATTTCTTATAAGAAAAGTTAAATAATAGTGTCAAAACAAAGAGACGATACAGTGCACTAGGTCAAGTTATAATTACAAAGGTTCCCAGCAGAATATACAAAGCTTTTGTAAATATCAGAAGAAATAAAGATTTTTTTAAATCATTAGGTGAAATTTTTTTTAAAACCCATGGAATCATATAACAATACTTTAAAATAACAGCCTGAGGCCAACTATATTAATCATATCAAGAAATATAAGTAGTTGAAACTCACCTAATAAAAAGTAGAAAGACTGGGCAGAGTACGTCAAAAGACATTTCTCAAGAGAAGACATATTCATGGCCAACAGGTATATGAAAAAATGTTCAACATCTGTACCCCTGTAATATTCTGAAATTTAAAAAAAAAAAAAAGTTCAACATCACAAATCACCCAAGAAATGCAAATGAAAGCCACAAGGAGATATCACCTCATACCTCTTAGGTTGGCTGTCCCCAAGAAGACAAGAGATATTAACTATTAGCAAGAATACAGAGAAGAGGGAGTCCTTGTGCACAGTTGATGGGAGTGGAAATTAAGATAGCCATTATGAAAAATAGCACGGACCTTCCTCAAAAAATTGAAAATAGAGCTACCATATGATCTAGCAATCCCTCCTGGGTATATATCCAAAGGAAAGTAAAATCAGTATGTCAAAGATCCATCTGCACTCTCACATTCACTGCAGCATTAGTCACAAAGCCAAGGTAGGAGTCGACCAACCTAAGTGCCCACTGACAGATGAATGGATAAAGAAAATGTGATATAAACACAATGGCATACTATTCAGCTTTAAAAATGGAAACTCAGTCATTTGTGACAACATCAGTGAACCTGGAGGAAATTATGTGAACTGAAATAAGTTAAAAACAGAATGACAAATACTGCATGATCTCACTTATATGTGGAATCCAGAACAGCCAAACTCATAGAAGTAGAGAATGAACTAGAGGCCATCAAGGCTTGGGGGAAGGGGAAAGTCGGTGGCAGGATCAAAGAACCATTGGTCAAAGGACACAAAATTTCAGTTAGATGGAGGAATAAATCCAGCTGATCTATTGTACAACATGGTGCCTATAATTAACAACAACGTATTATGTAGGTCTTCAGTGTTCTCAACGCAAAAAATAAATACATGAGGTAATAGATATGTTAATTAGCTTCCTTTAGCTAATGTAGACATATATCAAAATGTATACATATATCAAAATATCACATCGTGTACCATAAATATACACAATTTTATTTG
>NW_003852480.1:2443645-2448008 GCF_000181295.1 Otolemur garnettii
TAGCTGGGACCACAGGTGCCCGCCACAACGCCCGGCTATTTGTTGCTTGCAGCCATCATTGTTGTTTGGCGGGCCAGGGCTGGATTCGAACCCACCACCTTAGGTGTATGTGGCTGGTGCCTTAGCCACTTGAGCCACAGGCGCCGAGCCACAGTGTTTTTTTTAAAAGTTGCCATTTGCAACAATGTAAATGAACCTAGAAGACATTATGCTAAGTGAAATAAGCCAGAGACGTGCAGAAAAATACTGTATGATCTCACTCATGTGGATTTTTTTTTTAAGTTGAATACCTAGAAACAGAGGAGTAGAACAGCAGTTGTGGGATGGGAGGAGGGAAAGAGGTAGGTCAAGACTACAAAGTTGCCGTTATGGAGGATGACTTGGTCTACAGACCTCTCATACACTGCAAACTTGCTAACAGAGTGAGGTTCAAGCGCTCTTACCACACACAGGACAAAGTAACTATGTGAGGTGATGGATAACTTAATTTGCTTAACTGTAGTAATCATTTGATCATGTATATCCAAACATCATGTTGTACACCCTGAATACACATAATTTTTAAATGTATGCCAGGTATGTGCAAATAAAAAGAAAGTAGGCATCATATTTGTTGTCTAAATAGGTGGAACCGTGGCCAGTAAGTACTGAACAACACAAAGAAGGGCATTTTAATGCTAAGCTGTAATTTCCGATAAAAGATATTGCAAGTATAGATGCATCAAAGAGACGCATATAGCAAGCAAAACAAAAGTAAGCAGTAAGAGTTAATAATTGACCACCATTCATTCTGTCCATAAAAGATCAAGTAGAACAAAAAGGATCTGAAAATAAATAATAAAGCTAATATTAACTCCAACTGATGTATGTTGAACTGCCACACATCTTCTCAATGACTAAACTGATTTGTTTGGACAGTTATGTGCCCAGCTAAAATACTGCATTCCTAGACCTCCCTGAATCTACTTATAGTCATGTATTTAAGTCCTGACTAGGGAGCTAGAAGTATAGTGTAGAACTTCTGAAAAATATCCTTGAAGAAAGAGGCAGACCCTTTCTTTTCCTTTCTTAGTCATGTAAAAATGAATGTGATGGCTCGAGCTTTAGCAACATCCTGTACCGTGAAGACAAGGACATAGTGAATATGAAAGATCTTGGGTTTCTAACAACTTTGTAAAACTACCTACCAGCCCTGGACTGCCCGACTCTAGATATTTTTTTTTTCTGTGTATTTGTGCTTTTATAGTCGGGCCTCTGTTCTATGTACCTGCACCTAATCCTAACAGATACAGAAAGCAAAGAACACCCAAAGAACATCCACCAAAACTGACTGTATATTTTAGGACATACACAAACCAAAATCAAGAAAACAGATGGAGGGATTAGCCTAAAATAGGAGAAGGGGCATCTTGTCCTCTGAGACTAGGAGACCAGGTGTGTGTGCAGGTAAGTTTATGCCACGTCGATGTCGGGAGGGAAGCCAAGGGCTTTTCCCTCCTTCATCACCTCAATTTTCTGTGAAATAGGAGCCAGAAATGTTTAAAAGGTAGGGGAGGAAGTGATAGAAGGAAAGATTTGCATGTCTCAAATCCCACTGAAGAATCAGATAGGCGATTGAGAGAGAACAGGCAAGATTCTTGGTTTGGGTTTGATTTTTGTTCTTCGGATAGAAGCACCAAAGTCTTCATTTTCATCCAATTCAATCACGTATAAAGAGGAAAATAAAATGGTAGGTTCAGAGGTTCATTAGGTGGGAAAGGTAGTGGTCCCCACATGCAGTATGAAAAACACCCCTTATTGGCTCCCTTAGAGCTGGGAGCTAGGGAGCAGGAAGCAGGTTGCTATAAACCAGACCCCTGAGTACAAAAAAATAAAACTTTCCGATTTTTACAAATTAATAAATTAGTACTGACAAATATCTTTGCCGGCTTAATAGAAAACATAGTTACATAAGCAGTTAAACAACCCATCAGATCATTTTAGGAAGAACAATTTGAGAGGCTTAAGAGAGCATCGCCACCTGGTGGTAGATTCATGGTAGTGGTTTGCAATAAAAAGAAAATGACAGCACATTCTGAGACCAAAGGCCTTGACCAAACCTAAGACAGAAAAAGGAGTACTGTAAATGCTCAGCTTCCAACTTAACAGAAATTTTTCCTTAAAAGAGTTATCTAGGCTGGGCGCTGCGGCTCACGCCTAGCACTCTGGGAGGCCGAGGTGGGTGGATTGCTTGAGCTCATGAGTTCCAGACAAACCCAATCAAAAGTGACACCTCTTCTCTATTAAAAAAAAATAGGAAAAACTGATGCAAGAGGATAGCTTGAGCCCAAGAGCTGGAGGTTGCTGTGAGCTATGACACCACAGCACTCTACCCAGGCAACAGCTTGAGACTCTGTCTAAATTAATTAATTAATTGATTAAAAGAGTTATCTAGGATCAAGGTTTAAGATTTGAATATAATATCCCACATAGTATAGAAATCTTGCCTACAAAATTACTGAGATATGATCTTATATATTGCCTCTGCTAAATACCTATAGTGATAAGAATTTTATTCTCTGAACCCATAGAGATGGGATGCTAGAGATGCTTAAATTGAGCTTAAATTTGAAATGTTTTATATCATTCAATTAATAAATCTAATTTTACAATCTAATGCAACAGAAAAACTGAGACATCCTACAGCCTTAGTTTGCTCTTCTCTGCTATAAATACACCCTTAAATTCTTCAGTTGACTTGATTTCCAGATTCCACACATCCTGGTCCTTCAGATCTGCCAGATGTATTTTGATTAGTGGACATCTCTTTTTAATGCAGAAGCTAAAATACTGACTATGCCACATGTAACCCAGCAGCTGAATATAGGAATCGCTTTTAGTGCTGTCCAATTGCCCTTGTAGATTTTAGTCACAGTTACTTCTGAATAGCTTTATGTTATATGCTGACCAGTATACTGAGTGTTAGGATAGACTGAGTAGATTTAGGGACCTGCTTTTATTTTGGGGGGGGGAACTCATTGAGCATACAAAGAATTAGGTTACACTGATTGTATTTGTTAGATAAAGTCCATTTTATGTTTGTGTCCCACCCCCAAGAAGTGTGCCATGCACTGTGACCGCCTATCTCCCTCCCTCCTCCCCTTTCCCCCACTTGCTCATTCCCATACCCACCCACCCCCCTTGTATTAGCTTATCTACGCCTTCATATTAAAATTGAGTACATTAGATTCTTGCTTCTCCATTCTTGTGATACTAGAAGAATGTGCTCCACCTCCATCCAGGTTAATACAAAAGATGTAAAGTCTCCATCTTTCTTAGTGGTTAAATAGTATTCCATGCTATACATATATCACAGCTTGTTAATCCATTCCTGGGTTGGTGAGCATTTAGGCTGTCTCTACATTTTGGTAATTGTAAATTGAGCTGTGACAAACTGTCTAGTGCAAATGTCCTTATGATAAAAGGATATTTTTTCTTCTGGGTAGACGTCTAGGAATGGTATTCCAGGATCAATACATACTCAATGGGAGGTCTAATTTGAGTTCTTTGAGGATTCTCCATAGTTCCTTCCAAAAACATTGTATTAGTTTGCAGTCCCATCAGCAGTGTAAAAGGGTTCCCTTCTGTCCACATCCACACCAGTGTCTACAGCTTTGAGACTTTGTGATGTGGGCCATTCTCACTGGGGTTAGGTGACATCTCAGAGTGGCTTTGATTTGCATTTCTCTGATGATTAGGGACCGTGAGCATTTTTTCATGTTTGTTAGCCATTCATCTGTCTTCTTTAGACAAGGTTCTAAGGCATGAAACAATAAAAATCCTCAAAGAAAGTGTGGGGAAAACACTTGAAGATATTGGCCTGGGGAAAGAATTTATGAAGACTTCCATGGCGATTGCAATAATAACAAAAATAAACAAATGGAACTTAATTAAACTGAAAAGCTTCTGTACAGCTGAGGGAACAACAACCAAATCATAAACAACTTTCAGAATAGGAAAGGGCATTTGCATATTATAAATCAGAAAAAGCTTGATAATTAGGATCTATAGAGAACTCAAATTAATCAACAAAAAAAGACCCAACAATCCCATATATCACTGGGGAAGAGAGATAAATAGAACCTTCCCTAAAGAAGACAGCTTTTACTTTTGAAAATCTGTCCCTAAACTTCAGCTAACACTCTGCCCCACTATACAAACTTTCACCATATACCCATTTATAAATTAAAAGAAGAACCCACATGGGCAATAGCTAGACCCAATCTCTATAAAACATAAATAATTGGTTCGCTGCCTGTGGCTCAAGTGGCCAAGTTGCCAGCCATATACACCTAAGGTGGCAGGTTCGAATCCAGCCCGGGCC
>NW_003852480.1:2448396-2449209 GCF_000181295.1 Otolemur garnettii
AAAAAAAAAAAGAGAATAGCAATAAAATAATAACTTCATAATAACCATAAAGAAGACACAACAAAGCATGAAATGTTTGATAAATTTTGATACTCAGATCAGACTCATTGTAGTGACACAGTGTCAGACCGCAAGGAAACTCTCAGAGGATCTACCCAGATACAACTCCCTGGATTGAGAAGGGACAGTCAAGGGCAGCCTGTTGTCCTCTGACTGCACTGGTCTTCGTGACAATATGAAAAAGTAAACAAGCGTGTTCCCAGAAGTAAAAGATTATTGAGAATGTTTTTCAGGAGAGTGAAGTCGGGAGCTAAATATTATTTTGGCAGTAGCAGCTTCTCCAGCCATGATAGACCTGAGCAGAGTATGTAGCAAAATAGGATCACACCACATAGGAAAATGCCACTGATACTCTGCACAAATACTTACTATGGTCCACTATTAGGTATCTGCTAATAAATTAGGTGTTTACGATAGCAAGAGTTTTTCACTGGACTTCTCATTCTCTTCAATTTCTCAGATGAATACGAATGCCCACATGATGCAGATGCACCTCAAAATGTATTTATTGTTAACATAGAAAAAACAGTAAACATTATATATACACATATAAATTCAGCTGTTATATAGACTACAAAAGAGAGTTTGTACGAAATAAACAGTATGTGAAGAAAAGATATTTTATTAGAAGGTAAATAATTCTTAGTTTGTTCCTGCCTATGATTAAAGTTTATCATGTTTTATTTTTACGTTCCAGGGACTTTGAAGGCAACCATATCCATAGTTTAAGAAATTTGACTTTTATTTCCTGCG
>NW_003852480.1:2450403-2461483 GCF_000181295.1 Otolemur garnettii
GAAGTTGCTGTGAGCTGTGACACCACAGCACTCTACCCAGGATGACAGCTTGAGGCTCTGTCTCAAAAAAAAGCCAAACAGAATATTTCCTTCAGTTATGGCCCCATTCCAGTGGGTTCGAATGAGTTCCAGTTTGAACTCTGCTGAGTTGAGTTCAGCAACCTTCAGCTGCAGGGTGCTTTATATCAGAAGTGCAAAACAGTTCATACTAATTGCCTAAGGGAGACCAAATTGCAACTGAAGGACATAGACCAAATACATATCTGAAAAACAATTTCTTTTCTATCATACTTGTGTTTATTTTTAAGGATATCTCATTATGAAGAAATCATTTGTGGATCTCCTTTTGGCAAGTGTTGTGCTCTTATAGGTCCAAGGATACTGGGGAAAGTGATGGCTTGCAGGGCAAGGAGGAAATAAATACTTAAGCATGAGACCAGGCCAACTTGAACACCTGTCATACCATGTTTAAAGAACTGGAAACCCTTTGGAACTCTTCTATGAGTTGGTCCTTTATGCAAGCTGATAAGACATGATATCAGTGCAGAAATGAACTGTCAGAGTCAGTCTGATTCTTTATCCCACACTAAAGAGCCTTCTGAATTACTCCAGTTCAGATCAGACTTCCCTAGGCAACTGCCCTAAATCACACCAATTTCCAAATGCGTATGAGTGCTAAAGGGTTTCTGACAGTTTGACAGACATGACACACAGAGTGAAAAAGCTAAACAGCTCCTTATGCTCTTGGTTGCAAGATATTGTCTATATTCCCAAGAGTGAAAGTTTCTACTCTTTCTCTTGCAAAGCTCTTTCTTATTTTACTCAAATTTTTGAATTAGACTTCATTATTATCATCATTAAAATACAGGGTGTCCATGAAGTTCACGTGCAATTTACCATGTTAAACTTTTGAAACCGTACATGAACTTTATGTCTACCGTATTTGGGAAATTTAAGATTAAAATCAAAGTAGATAATTTCTTATGCTACTACAAAAGATTTTGATACATGGAGACTTTACATCTTTTGGATTAACCTGGATAGAGGTGGAGGACATGCTCTTTAGTAAAGTATCACAAGAATGGAAAAGCAAGTATCCAATGTATATAATACTAACATGGGCCAGTAGACAAATTAATACATGCCCACATGAGAAAAAACTCAATTTAAGTATGGGAGGAGGAAGAAGGTGGGAGAGGGGAGGTGGGAGAGGAATTGGTGTACGCTCACCTAATGGGCACAGTGTAAGGGCACATACACACCTGGATGAGGGACACAACTACAACAGGGACCTTACATAACACATGCAAATGCTGCAACCTAGTCATTTGAACCCTAAAATTAATCTGAAATTAAAAAAAAAATCTCAACATGAAGAATCTCAAATTAATCTGAAATTTTAAAAAAAATCTCAACATGAAGAAGTTACTCAACAAGAAGTAACTATACGTATATTCATTACATTTATTTTTGCAGGGTTGATGTTTTACCTCCAGAAGTTACAATGTGTGTTTCTGTTTATTTTCAGGGTAATGAGGAAAAACAAAATTAATCACTTAAATGAAAATACTTTTGCCCCTCTCCAGAAACTAGATGAATTGTAAGTTTGACTGAACTTATATTGCGAACAATTTTCTCCCACTGTTTCATTTCCTATTTGTTATATGTATATGGGTTTATACATGTAAGGAATACTGTTTCCGGTTTCCAATCATGATTTATATACACCTTGGGCCACAAAGGAATTCAGATAGCTGACAAATATATATATATATATATATATATTTGGAGAAAGTAAAGGGAACAGAACTGTAGAGAAATTATTAAACTAATGTAAAATTAATTAAATGCATACTGTACCACCCCATTCCACTGCTAAAGAGAGAGAGCCAATTTGTCTTAAAGGGCCCTAAAAGATTAGGTTAGGATTCAGAGACCATAAGATTAAAAGATATCAAATAGCAAGTTAGAAAAAGGATATGAATGGATTATGTTCCAAAAAGGAATACTTACTTGATAAAAAATGTTTAACCTCATTAATAATTAAAGAAATGTGAGTGTAAAAAAAAAAAGATTAAAAGATATCACTTTACTGATTCTGAAACTAAAGGTTAATCTTAGCTCCATAAGGAAATTAGACACTTCTATGGATGATATACCTACTTGTAATCATGAAAGAGAGAGAGAAGTTAAAACAATTAATTCATATAATGCCCATTTTTTAATATCCAGGGCTTAATTCCAATAACCATTAAAACAATTCTATGACGGTCCAAGCATGTAGTTGATTATCAGAATGAAATAGGTGCAAAACAATGAATGAAGCGCATATCCTTCAGACAATGTTTTATTATTTTGGATCAGTTTTCTGGAAAGAATTTGGAGTGTGGACAGTGCAAGTTTCTAGCATAGAACCAAGGTGAGAGTCTGCAAGAAAGGAGAGGAGGCCAGTCTAGAGACAAGGAAAGACTTTAATAGAGGGGAAAAGCAGAATGGAGACCGACCAGGTGTCAGCTCGGCTCCCACAGTTGCAAAAGGCTTTTATTAGCCTTATCAGTATAGCTGGAATGGGCCAGGGAGCCCGGAGTACCACCCAGGGCTCTTCCCTAGTGTGGGTCAGCATTATGGGCGTATGGTTGGAATCAGAATTTTGTATGTCTGCTTAGTATCAGCCAGTACTTGGGTAGGGTGTTTCCAGGAACTCTGGCCTTGAGGCACTGTAGGAGTCTGGGGAGGGCAGTGCTGGTTTCTGACCTGATTTTCTAAAATGGCTGCACTCCTGTCAGGGTTGTGAGAAGTCCTTTCCTGTAGACCAATTTCTATATTTGGACAATTACCTGTGCAGAAAATTGATTTATTAAAACTCTTCCATATGAATTAAAGAATGCCATTAGAACACTCGAGGGCTAGGAACATACCACCTGGACACGGGCCCTAAGCCCTGAGCCCTGAGCCCTGAGGCAGGTAGAGGAGATACAGTGCCACACGCAGCAGCATTTCTGGGAAATAATCCCGCACGCAGCCCCAAAACATCACGGAACACGCCACGGAAAACCCAGTATTTTTTCTGTGGTGATTAGCCTGAAACATTTCTTGGTAGGCAATAACAATTGCTCACAAAATGTATAGGAAAATCTCAGTAGATAACGAGAACCAGTCATCTGTTGTGACAACTCCTGGTATGTGGCACTTGAACCACAGTAGCAGCACGCAGGAAATTACGCCCAGTAGCAGAGAGAGGTGCATTAGGTGATCCAAAGCTATTACTTAGCCATTAGAATACAAATTAGTCATGGGATCCATACTTTTTCTTATTTTTAAAATAAGAAAACCACTTGAAATGACTATCTGCATGTCAGAGGATAGTTCCCAAATCCTAACCAACCTTCATGGCAGCAGTCAGGTGCAGATTTTATGTATCAGTCACCTGCCTTGACTGTGGACCACGAACAGCTTAGTGAATAACCACTGCTAAACCAGGTTCAGAGAAAAAGGATAAAACAAAAGCTGCAGAAGCAGTAACCAAGGCCATAACTAGTCCTATCTGAAGCCTGCCTGGTCCCACAGTAAACACACGCCTGAGAAAGCAGACTTACAGACAAATAGCATGGTTTCTAAGAGGTGATGGCTTTCAATGCATAAGCCTGGATCTAAACTATCCTTTGGAGAGATGGATGGAACACACCCTCTGCTCCTCCAGGCTCAATCACACCCACAGAGCCAATGTGGAAGTCAGGATTCACTTTCCACAGAGGACTTCACGGAGTTCTAGTGACATCTAGTGATGTGGAAATCTGTGCCACACACTTGATTAAATTTGAGCTGTTAAAGTCAACTATAGTTGGTAAGGTGTTTTCTGAGCTCATTCAGAAATGGACCTTGAGACTAACTATGTGTAGCCCAACTTTCCTAAACTGGAGAAGCTTAAAAAATGGCCCTGCCCATGTCACTTAGGATCTTAGTGTAGGCAAACACCATCCCATTACATGATTCATGCTGTAAGAACTATATGCCAGGCTGGGTGTGGGGTCATAGCTGTGATCCAACACTACCGGAGGCCGAGGCGGGAGAATTGTTGAGACCAGGAGTTCAAGACTAGCTTGAGGCTCAGTGCCTGTGCTCAAGTGGCTAAGGCGTCAGCCACATACACCTAAGGTGGCGGGTTCAAACCCAGCCTGGGCCCGCCAAACAACAATGACACCTACAACCAAAAAAATTATCCAGGCGTTGTGGCAGGCACCTGTGGTCCCAGCTACTTGGGAGGCGGAGGCAGGAGACTCACTAGAGCCCAGGATTTGGAAGTTGCTGCGAGCTGTGATGCCATGGCACTCTACCCAGGGGGATAGCTTGAGACTCTGTCTCAAAAAAAAAAAAAAAAAAAAAAAAAAACTGGCTTGAGCAAGAGCAAGAGCAAAACACCGTCTCTACAAAAATTAGAAAAATCAGCCAGATTTGGTGCCACATACCTATAATACCTATAGTCCCAGCTACTTGGGAAGCTGAGGCAGAAGGATGGCTTGAGCCCCAAAACTTGAGGTTGCAGTGAACTGTGATGTTGCCACTGCACTCTAGCTCAGGTAACAGAGTGAGGCCCTGTGTCAGAAAAGGAACGAAGAGAGGGAGGGAGGGAGGGAGAAAAGAAGGGAGGAGAGAGAGAGAGAGAGAGAAAGAAAGAAAGAAAAAGAAAGAGGAAGGAAGGAGGAAAGAAGGGAAGGAGGAAGAGAAGAAAAGAGCGAAGGAAATAGGGAGGCAAAGAAGAAAAAAGGAAAGGAAAGGAAAGAAGGAAGGGGAAAAAGAAGAAAAAAAAAGAACTATATGCCAGAATTTACTCTGATAACCAAAACTCACATTCCCACTGGAAATTGTTCAATATGATACTTGGAGTTTTAATATCCTAGTGGATTACTTTAAATCTGTTTTTCACATTGCCTTACTGATATGCTTGCTACTTTACTTATACAAGGAACTGAGATTGCATTCCACTTTTATGTAAATATGAAGCCTATAGACTTGATCTATTAAGTCTTCTAGTTGAGGATGGAAAGAATAGCAAAACTGAGCGAGGCACTGGGTAGCCCAAGATGACAAGCTGTAGTTCCAGCACTCAGTGTTGCATGGGCTATGTGTGTTCTCTGTGCTTTCATGCAAGTGTGCAAGAAAAGTATATGGGAGAACACAGGACAGAACGACTGACCTCGGGGCATCAGAGGTTTCGCAGAGGAACGGCATTTGAGGAATCTCTAGAAGAATGAATATAAAATCACCAGGAGTGCCAGAGGGAAAGGTCATCACAGGTGGAAGGAAGCATCCATGCAGAAGAAGCATGGAGGTTAGAATACTGAAACGCACTGAGGCCATCCCGAAAGTTACTTTGCTAGAAAGTGTTAGGAAAACAAGACTAGAAAGATAAATGGTCCAAGGCAAGATAGTGAGATAATAAAAGCTCTTTATGTCACACTAAATAATTTCCATTTCATCTTCTAGGTAATAGTGAGCTATTGAAAGATTTTATTGCAGCCTGAGCAAGGCCAAGACCCCGACTCAAAAAAAGAAAAGAAAAGAAAGAAATAGTCAGGCATTATTGCACCTGTAGTCCCACTACTTGGGAGGCTGAGGCTGAGGCAAGAGGATGACTTGAGTCCAAGAGTTTGAGATTGCTGTGAGCTATGATGCCACAGCTCACTACCCAGGGTGACAGAGTGAGACTCTGTCTCCAAAAATAAAAATAAAAATAAAAATAAAAATGAAAGATTTTATGAAGGAGATGAAATTTTAGACTGATTTCTTCAGTTGTCACATCAGAATAATCTACCTTCACCCATAAATATTTAAATAACAAAACTAGTCTCAAGGTTGAGTTTACAGCAAAGACACTTATATTTATTTATCAGATTATATTAACCGTTTATTTTCAGTTTTGAAAACTCAATCAAAACCTGCCCTTCAAAGTCAAATAATCTAACTTGTCTTACAAACCAGCATATGTGAGAAATACAGCTATCCTCCCACACATCCCAGTGTCCCAGTGAAAACTAATAGGATTTGGAGATGGATAGGGGAAGTGGTTAGGCTTTCTCTTAGTATCTCTTGATCACCTACAAGGGTTCAAGCCTATTGAAACCTTTGATCTTTTATAGAAGAATCTAAGAGCTGACTCTTAGAGGCTGAAGCAGTGATCACCTGAGCTCACAAGTTTGAGACCAGCCTGAACAACAGTGAGACCAGGTCTCTAAAAAATAGCCAGGGGTTGTGGCATCCCCCTATAGTCCCCAACTACTTGGGAGGCTGAAGCAAGAGAATCCCTTGAGCCCCAGTGTTTGAGGTTGCTGTGAGCTATGATGCCACAGCACTCTACCAAAGGTGACAAAGTGAGATTGTGTCTCAGAAAGGAAAAACAACAACAAAAAAAGACCTGACACTGTCCAAACTATTGCTGCTGTAAAAACCTTCTTAAAAGGGGCTCGGCGCCTATGGCTCAAGTGGCTAAGGCGCCAGCCACATATACCTAAGGTGGCGGGTTCGAATCCAGCCCAGGCCCGCCAAACAACAATGATGGCTGCAACCAAAAAATGGCCAGGCGTTGTGGCGGGTGCCTGTGGTCCCAGCTACTTGAGAGGCTGAGACAGGAGACTCCCTTGAGCCCTGGAGGTTGTGAGCTGTGATGCCATGGCACTCTACCCAGGGGGATAGCTTGAGGCTCTTGTCTCAAAAAAAAAAAAAAAAAACCTTCTTAAAAGTAAGCTACAAAGTCACACCATGTTTTGACACTCAAAGTATCTTGCCCCAGGAGAATATGACATCTTGTGAATATTAGCTATGAAATAAACTTGCCCTTGAAATAATACACCTCCATTTGATAGTCATGGTAAACCTAAGAAAAATGAAAAATTAAGGTTCCGAATCATATTCCTACTCTAATACAAAAAAGAGAGACAGAAAAGGAAGGAAGGGGAGGGGCACAACAGATATTAATTAGAATTAGGAAACTAGATCAATCAAAATCAAATCAAATACCATCATTTGTCTCCAAAGGAGTGACAAAATGGAATAATATTTTTATATTTTCCCATTTCAGTTCTTTTTTAAAAAAACTTTTAGACTTCTGGTAATTAATAAAATTCACCAATAACATTGTTGAAAGTCGTATAATGGTTCCCTGATGAATTTCAGAACAATGAATAAAGTCTGAAGAAAATAATATGACATGTTTGCTATTATTTCCCTAGGGATTTAGGAAGTAATAAGATTGAAAATCTTCCACCGCATGTATTTAAGGATCTCAAGGAGCTGTCACAACTGTAAGACTGACACTAATTTTGCCTCTTTGTTTCTTTATTTTATTATTCTTTAAATTGTGATAAAATACATGTAACACAAAATCAGCCATTTAAAAATGTATAGTTGAGTGGTATTGACTGCGTTCACATTCTTACACAACCCTTGCTATCATCCACCTGCAGAATTTTTCATCTTGTAAAACCGAAACTCTGCAACCATTAAACACTACTCATTCACTCTTCCCCTTCACTCCAGCAGCCACCATTCTCCTTTCTGTCTCTACGAATTCAACAACCCTGGGTGCCTCATGTACATGAAATAATAGGATATTTGTCTTTTTGCGCCTGGCTTCTTCACTTAGCATAATGTCTTTAAGGTTCATCCCTGGTGCAGCACGTACCAGAATTTCTTTCTTTGTTAAGGTTGAATAATATACCATTGTTATTACACATAGTATAATATGCTGCATTTATCCATTTATCCACTAATGGATACTTGAGTTGCTTCCATCTTTTGGTTACTATGAACAATGCTGCTACAAGCATAGGGGTTCTCATATTCAAGTTCCTGTTTTCAATTTGGGGGGTATATACTCTCGAAGGTAGAATTACTAAATCATATGTACTATAATCCTGGTTTTAGTCTATGTTTAATTCTGTTTTCCATACGAGTTATTCCATTTTACATTTCTACTAGCAGCGCACAAGGGTCTCAGTTTCTCTACATACTCCCAACATTTGTAATTTTCTGTTTCCTGTGGATGTGAAATGGTATAGGTTTTGGTTTGCATTTCCCTAATGACGTTGAGAATTACTTCATGTCCTTAGTGGACATTCTGATATCTTCTTGAAGAAAAATCTGTTCAAGTGCTTTGTCCTTTTTATTGGATTGTGTGGAGTTTTTACAGTTGTTGGGTGATAGGAGATCTTTATAAATTATGGATATTAACCCCTTTTCGGATACACGATTTGCAAATATTTTATGCCATTTCATGGATTGCCTTTTCAGTTGTTCATTGATGCACAAAATTTTTAATTTTGATTTAGTGCACTTTTCCAAGTTTTTCTTCTGTTGCTAATACTTTTGATGTTGTATCCAAAATGGCACCAAATGTCATTGATCTCACGTCATGAAGCTTTTGTTCTATGATTTTTTTCTAAAGTTCTAGCTCTTACATTTAGATCTTTAGTCCACTTTGAGTTAATTTATGTACACGGTGTGAGGGAAGGGTCTGGTCTAATTTCATCCTTCTGCATGTGGACGCCCGGCTTTCCCAATACAGTATGTTGAAACGGCTGTTCTTTCCCCCTTATTGAAAATCACTTGACCATGTATATGCTGGTGGGTTTATTCCTGGCCTCTTTATTCTATTCCCCATTGGTCTGTGTATCTCTGTCTCTACGCCAGTACCACAGTCTTTGGTTACTGTAGCTTCGTAGTAAGTTTTGAAACAAAAAAGTGTGAGATCTCCAATTTTGTTCATTTTTCAAAGTAATTTTGATTATTTGGTCTCCCTTGGATTTCCATGGGAATTTTAAGATGAATTTTTATATTTCTGAAAAAATGTCAGTGAGATTTTGATAGACATTACCTTGAATCTGTGGATCACTTTGAGTAATATTGACATCTTAACAATAGTAAGCCTTCTGATTCATGAGCACAAAATATCTTTCCTTTTGTTGGTGTGTTCTTTAATTTCTTTCAGCACCATTCTACAGTTTTCAGGGTATATATCTTTCCTCTCTGTTAAGTTTATTAAAAGATCTTAATATTTTGATGCTGTTGTAAATGGAACTATTTTCCTAATTTCCTTTTAAGATTGTACATGATGTATAGAAATACAACTGACTCTTGTGTATTGGTTTTGTATCCAATGAATTTGCTGAATTGGTTTATTAGTTTTAACAGATGTTTTTGTTATTGTTGTTAAACCTTATGGTATTCTACATATAAGATCACATCAACTATAAACAGTGGTAATTTTCTTTTTTCATTTCCAATTTGGATGCCTTTTATTTCTTTTTCTTAATGAACTGCTCTCATTAGGACTTCTAATGCTATGTTGAATAAAAGAAGATCCTTCCTCTTGATCTTAGAGGAAATCTTTTGGTCTTTCACCACTGGGTATATATATTTGTTATGGGTTTTTATATGCATTCTTTTTTCTTTTTTAAGACAAAGTCTCACTCCGTTGCCCTGGGTAGACTGCTGTGGCATCATCATAGCTCACAGCAACCTCAAAGTCCTGGGCTCAAACAAGCTTCATGAGTAGCTGGGACTAGAAGCGCATACCAACATGCCTGGTTAATTTTTTCTATTTTTAGTAGAGATAGACATGTCTCGCACTTTCTCAGACTTTTGTCCTTTTTATGTTAAGTAGGTTTATTCTGTTTCTAGTTTGTTGAGACCACTTGATTTCCTTTATACAATTCATTTTTTATTGTCATTCTTTCTTTAACATGATTCCCCGACAGTTCCCTTCATCCTCCACATAACTAATGATCTAATGTTGAGTCAGTTTTTCGAAAGAGAATTTTGTCTGAGAAATTTCCTTTAATCAATGATTCTTGTTTCAAGGTTCTGTTTCACAAAGATTCTGAAATTTTCTCCCTTTTAATTCAGCTTTAAATTCCCTTTAAAGACATGCACACCTATAGTCTCAGTGACTTGGGAGGCTGAGGCACAGGATCCCTTGACCCCAGGAGTTCAAATCCAGCCTGAGCAACATGGCAAGATCCTGTTCCTTAAAAAACAAATAAATTAATTCCCTTTAAAGCCTACTTTTCATTTTACGTTCCACAAAACACTAGTGAATATGGCACTCTATGACATAAGATTCATTGTAAAAGGTATGCAGTGTGGTTTCATTAATTCAGTTTTAACTTAGTAAGATTATTTTATTTCATTTTATTTAAACCACTTCTGATCCTAGGAAAAATGTGGCACCCTCCCACTTCTCTGGTGGAAGTCCTTTCCTAACGGCCCTCCCTCCATGCCCATGCTGTGTTAGCTCTCCCTCTGTCACTGTCACAATCATAGAGTACCAACCACCACCCGGCACTATTCTACATGTTGTATCTCGTTAATTCACTTAAATATGCAATCAACCCTAGGGTATAAGTTCTAATACTATACTTCTTATTTGACAAAAAATTGTATGCCTTTATCATGTACAAGATGCTGTTACTATGTATACAGTATAGAATGGCTAAATTGAGCTAATAACATATGCATTACCTCGTGTATTCATCATTTTGTGGTGAGAACACTGAAAATCTACTCTCAGCAACTTTTAAGAATACAAACATAGTTATTAGCTATAGTCTCCATGTTATACAATACATTGCTTGAACTTATTCCCCTTTCTAACTGAAATTTTGTACCTTTTGACCAACATAGCCCGATCCCTCCCCCGCTGCCTGTGGTAACCACAGTCTCCACTTCTATGAACTCAACTTTTTTAGATTCCACACGCAAGGGAGATCATGTGGTGTTTGTCTTTCTGTGCCTGACTTATTTTACTCAGCATGATTTCCTTCCAGTTTCATCCATGTTGTTGCAGATGACAGAATTCCCTTTCTTAAGGCTGAATGGTATTTCATTATCCACATGTACATTTTCTTTCTTTTTTTCTTTTCTTTCTTTTCATTTTTTTCTTTTTTTAAAGACAGAGTCTCACTTTGTCGCCCTTGGTAGAGTGCCATGGCATCACAGCTCACAGCAACCTCCAGCTCTTGGGCTTAGGCAATTCTCTTGCCTCAGCCTCCAGAGTAGCTGGGACCACAGGCACCACCACAATGCC
>NW_003852480.1:2461503-2467227 GCF_000181295.1 Otolemur garnettii
AGACAGATTTTCACTTTGTCACCCTTAGTAGGGTGCTATGGCATCACAGCTCACAGCAACCTCCAGCTCTTGGGTTTAGGCAATTCTCCTGCCTCAGCCTCCCAAGTAGCTGGGATTACAGATGCCTGCCACAATGCCCGGCTATTTTTTGTTGCAGTTTGGCCGGGGCCGGGTTTGAACCCGCCACCCTCCGTATATGGGGCTGGTGCCCTACTCACTGAGCCACAGGCGCCGCCCCACATGTACATTTCCTTATGCATTCATCCTTTGATGGACACTTGCTTTGATTCCATACCTTGCCTATTTATTATGAATAGAGAGCAGTAGATATATCTTTAACATGTTTATTTCATTTCCTTTGCATATATGCCAAGTAGTGGGAATGCTGAATCATGAGATAGTTCTATTTTAATTTTTTGAGGAACCTCCATGCTATTTTCCATAATGGATTACTAATTTACATTCCCACCAACAGTGTGCAAGGGTAAACTTTTTTTCACATCTTCACCAGCACTTATGTTCCATTTTTTGGATAAAAGCCATCCTCAAAGGTGTGAGGTGATATCTCATTGTGATTTTAATTGGCACTTGTCTGGTAATTAGTGATATTGAACATTTTTTCATATATACATCTGTTGGCCATTTCTATGTACTCTTTTGAGATATGTTTACTCAGGCCTTTTGCCTATTTTTAAACCAGGTTATTGATTTTTTTTTTTGAGTGTTTTAGTTTCTTACACATTTTGGATACAAATCTCTTATCAGATAGATGGTTTGCAAATATTTTCTCTCGTTCCAAACAATCACTCTATTGATTGTTTCCTTGGCCACGAAGAGGCTTTTTAGTTTCATGTAATCCCTGTTGTCTATTTCACTACTGTTGCCTGTATTTTGGGGACCATATTCAAAAAATCATTGCCCAGACCCATGTCATGAAGCTTTTCCCCTGTTTTTCTCTAGTACTTTTATAGTTCAACAGGTTAAGCCTTTAATCCATTTTGAGTTGCACTATACTTTTTCTAATGTTTAAAAGTCAACAGATAAAATCAACAGATAAACACTCTTTCTTATCCAAGTAATTTTCAGAAATGACTTGTTGATGCCTTTTCTTAAAAACAGGAATCTTTCCTATAACCCAATCCAGAAAATTGAAGCAAACCAGTTTGATTATCTTATCAAACTCAAGTCTCTGTAAGTATTGACATATGGCAATACTTTTATGATTAAATAGTTATTTAAATACTAATTATGTAGATTTCATAGAATTTTCAAATCATAAGCTATATTTCCAGGGTATAAAGCTATACATTTTCAGGAGTTAGGCTCAACAAAAACAAATAAGACTAGTGCTTGCTTGACTATAACAAAAAGCCAGCTATTAGTTTAGTCTTACATATTTATAAACTAAAAATTAAATAATTACAAATCATATTATGTTTTTCTATAAGTCACCAGGAGCCTATATTGGATTGTTTGCTTTGATATTGTTAGCACTTGGTATTTAAAAATTCATTATAGGCACCTTTTACCCCAAGATAAAATATTCTAGATTCTATAAAGCATAACTTGCACCATGGAAAAAAGGAAAGACAAAAATTCTGTTATGATCTATGAATTGCCTTTAAAAGATAAGCTTCAGTTTATTTAATTTATGTGTCCCCTCAACCAAATGACATTTTATTAGAAAAAATTTATTACTAAAAATTATTAGAAAATTTCAAAAGTATAAAACTCTTCTGCTATCGTAACATTGTCCAAAGTGCAATGCTTGTTCATTTATTCCACACATATTGAGTATCTAGTATATGCAAAGCATTGTGCCATGATCTGTGAGGATCAAAAACAAGGCAAATAGGGATGATAATATAACAAATATGACCAATAATATAATTTAAAAAAGGATGAGTTACAGAAGTCCCTATGGTGGGCCAAGTATGAATATTTCATTCAGAATAACCGCTAACTAAAAATATTTTATTAAATTGTCCTTCCCCAAAACTCACTTTATTGGACCACATATAACACACGTTCTTTTGATTGATTATTAATTTGGTATTTTTAGCAGCCTAGAAGGACTTGAAATTCCAAATATCCAGCAACGGATGTTTAGACCTCTTATGAATCTGTCTCACATGTAAGTAGATGTTTTTCTTGTTCTTCTCCTTGATTTTAATCTTTCTGTTTCCACATGTATTGTGATGATATATCCATACCCAATGCGTCTAATCACTATTTCCTACTTGTTTGACTGCTATAAACTCAATGTTTGTGTTTCCTGAAAATTCCTATGTCGAAATCCTGACGGCAATGTGATGTTATTAGAATGTGGGGCCTCTGGAAGGTGCTGAGGGCAGAACCATCATCAGTGAGGTTAGTGCTCTACAAAAGAGACTTCAGAAACCTCCACTTGCCCCTCCCACCATGTGAAACCACAGCAAGAAGCTGATGCATCATCTGTGCTCCAAGAAGCAGGCATTCACCAGGCACTGATTCCTCTGGTACCTTGATCTTGGGCATCTCAGTTTCTGGAACTGGGAGAAATAAATATTTGCTTATAAGCAGTCCATGATAATTTTTCTATAGCAGCTGAAATGGACTAAGGCATGTCTAAACAATAATTCACTTTGATGTTGGGTAGGGTGGTTTTTAGTTTTCCATAGTCTGGTAGAATCTCAGAAGAGATTTTTTTAAATATCAAGGAAACATGTATGGGAAGATCCTTTTGAGGCTTGTTAGAAGTTCTCATCGACTCTGGGTACCATTCATAGACACAGATGTTTGCCTAATGAGCTAGTGATTCATATGCATGGTACAAATGCTATCGGATGAAGAAGCAGCAATTTATATAAGCAATATAAAATAATTATAAATAAATAATTGCAGCAAATGAAGGAAAGTAAGGAGAAATCCCTCTCAGTGAAAATTGCCCCCAATGTCACAGCATGATTGGAGCCAAGTGTGCACAGATGAAATGGTAAATTTTGAAACTTTTTTTTGAATTCAAATAGTGTGCCTGGATGTACCTTTAAATACATGCTTAAGAAACAATTTGTTACCTGGGTACAAACTTATGGCAGGTATCAGAATGATGCATACTCTGGTAATTTATTTCCAATAATTTAGAAAGTGTCAAGCCATTGTCAACTCTATAATCTTGTTTATATTTTAAGTCTAACATAGGACATTGGTTTTGTTGTTCATAATTCTTCAGAGAGAATGTTTATAAAAGATCGTATGCTTACAAAAATAAAAAAAACCTGACTAAATTAAGCAAAACAGAATCTATTAGGAGAAAATGATACAGCTCATAAAATCTGAGAAACAACTAAAGGAACAGACTTGAAATGGGCAGAAACCATGGCAGCAAGAGTTAAACAGTCATCTTATCCAGACACTGCTGGAGTTACCCACCCAGCAAGCATTCAGTAAAATCCAAAGTTCCAGGCTGGGGGCCTAAATCAAAGCACTCTGGGAGGCTGAAACAAAGGGATCACTTGAGGTCAAGAGTGCGAGACTAGCCTGCCCAAGAGCAAGCCCCTGTCTCTACTAAAAACAGAAAACATAGCTTGGGGTCATGGTGGGCACCTGCAGTCACAGCTACTCAGGAGGCTGAGGCAGGAGGATTGCTTGAGCCCAGGAGTCTGAGGTTACTGTAAGCTAGGGGGGCCATGACCCTGTAGCTTGGTTGACAAGTGAGACTCTGTCAGAAGGGAAGAAAGGAAAGAAAGGGAGGGAGGGAGAGAACAAGACAGAGGGGGAGAGAGAGAGAGATACAGAGTTCCAGGAGAGAAAGTCTAATTGGTCTTCACTTACATACTCTGGACTAAGGGAGTGCCTCTACTGAAGGTCCTCTCATGACTTCACACAGAATGAAGGAGTGTGTCCCTCAGAGGAGGTGAGGACACTATCACCAGAAGGGTGACTGGATTGCCAGGCAGCCAAACCAGCACATGAATGTCTACGATAATTCTGTTGATAAAAGCAAAACTTCAGAGACATATAAAGTGACCTTCAACACTCCTTCCTTCCTCCATGCTCTGCTCTCTTCTCCTTAGTAGTTAACAGAGAAAATGTATATAACAGGATGGAAATATCAGCAAGTGACCTTGAATTATAATCATCGAGTTTCTATTTTATTACTGTTAAAAATCATCTTTTTTTTTTTTTTTTTTTGCCAGAACATATGACTTTGGAGACAAATTGATCTCATTTGAATCTCAATTTTTACATTTTCTGGAGAATTTCATAGCAAGTAATTTGTCTCTACTGAAGATCCATCTCCTATGGTGATGGTAATATACTTACTTCATAGAGTTCATTTAAAAGTTTGTTCCTAGGCTGTTCTCGGTGGCTCATGCTTATAATACTAGCACTCTGGGAAGCTGAGGTGGATGAATCGCCTGAGCTCAAGAATTCGAGACCAGCCTGAGCAAGAGTGAGACTCCATCTCTGAAAAATAGACAGGCGTTGTGGCGGGCACCTGTAGTCCCAACTACTTGAGAGGCTGAGGCAAGAGACTCACTTGAACCCAAGAGTTTGCAGTTGCTGTGAGCTATGATGCCAGGGCACTCTACCAAGGTTGAGAAAATGAGACTCGGTCTCAAAGAAAAAAAAAGAAGAAAAGAAAAGAAAGGATAAAAAGAATTTTTTTCCGGAAAATGCTCAATAAATGGTATTGGGTTGGTGGTGACATTGTAGCAACTAATTATTATCCAGGCCATATTTTTATCAACAGGGGAGATCTCTCTATTGATGAAAGAATTCACCCAACAAGTGTTTATTATACCCTTTATGATGTATTAAAATCTAGTGTAAGCCATGTTGGCAAGTAGTTACAAATAACAACATAACCTCTATAACAGAAAAGTCATCAGAAGGGAAAGCCCACAACTCTTCCCCTGAGGATTAAAAGCCAAGACAAGTTGCAAACGTTGCAGCACCAATAGGAGTTACATAACAGTGCGTTTATATTTACTAGACTCTGAAAACCACAAAAAGTTTCTCTGGATAGGTTCCTTCTCTTGATCCCACACTAACAGTTTATATTCTAAGACATGTCTAAAAATTGTATATTTATTATGCCTATTTGTTATTTTCACCCACACATTCTTTTACAGTGAAATGAAGTTCATGATAATTAGATCTAAGTTTAAAGTCTCAGAATTCCTATCGTTTTACACTCTTCTGAGTCTCATATTAAAACACTTTCTACAAAGAAAATGTAGACAAACAATACTAATATACAGTGGCACTGAATTAAATTTAAAATCGTATTTTGCCTTTTCTTTGTACGCCAGATATTTTAAGAAATTCCAGTATTGTGGCTATGCCCCCCATGTTCGCAGCTGTAAACCAAACACTGATGGAATCTCATCTCTAGAGAATCTCTTGGCAAGCATTATTCAGAGAGTATTTGTCTGGGTCGTATCTGCCATTACCTGCTTTGGAAACATTTTTGTTATTTGCATGAGACCTTATATCAGGTCTGAGAACAGGCTGCATGCCATGTCAATCATCTCTCTCTGCTGTGAGTATTTCCTGGTTAAAAAGGAATTGTAGTTTTGAAATATAGAAAAGCATTGCCGTTAGAAAATAAATGCTGTGGCTCGGCGCCTGTGGCTCAAGTGGCTGGGGCGCCAGCCACATACACCTAAGGTGGCGGGTTCGAATCCCCAGCCGGGGCCCGCCAAACAACAATGATGGCTGCAACCAAAAAATGGCCAG
>NW_003852480.1:2467388-2471992 GCF_000181295.1 Otolemur garnettii
AAAGAAAGAAAATAAATGCTGTGAGTGGGAGCATTATGGGATTTTAAATGTTTTTCCTTCTTGCTTGTATGTTATTTTTATAGATTCTATGATGAAAATAGAATTATTTTAGTGATAAGAAGGAAATAATTTATAAAAATAAGAAAATTCTGTCACACAGATTAATGAAGCTCTCATTCATTAGTTTGCCCTCAGTTAGTGGCTCAGAAGGCATAATATTTCATTAAAGGATCTAAAATCATTTACTATGAATGAAATTGCACACTTCGTGGTCATATTGTTAGATGCACCCTAACCCTAACCCTGACCCTTTCTGTTTGCATGTCCAATTCACAGATATTGACTTAACAGCTAGTTGTCTTTCTGGCCTCTGAGCTACAAGAATATTTTCCATTTATAACCTGAAATATGCAAATAAGAAAATGCTTTCAGGTAGCATTCATTCCTTTTTAAAAAGTTTTTGAAATGTGTTTGCAAGGTGTTATGTTAAATAACAACTACAATCAATCAATCAGCAAGCAAGAAGCTAGTCTTCACGTTTGTAGTCTGAGACGAGTGATCTAGAGTTTGTCTACACTCCCTCAAGCAAATAAGCATCAATGGACTGTATGTTCTACTTTTTTATGTATGCTGTCTTATGTATTATCCTCATTTTTGTTCAAAGTCTCAGTGTTTTTTCCACTGCAGGCTACGAAAGAAACAGAACTCAAATTGTATTGTTAGCTAAGAAATTTGGGGTAAATTTAATTTCCCTGCTGAAGGCTAGAAAGTAACTTAACAGTGTTGCTTTGAAAATCCTTAGCAGTGTTAAAGGATTAGGGTTAACCTTATTGTTTATACAGAGATGTATAATTTTAGGGAATTGGGGGGAATGCTTGCATACTCAAATAATCTCACCTGCTTTCTGATGTGTAATATTCGCTTAAAAAGAAAATACACCAAGTAGTGTATCGTATTGAGAGCTAATGTTTGGCACGGAAGAGCCTAAAAGGAGACCGAGAAAAATGTAAAAATAGAAAGAGAGAATCAGAAAAAAATATTTTGCTTAGACTCGCTCTGGTAAGCAATTTAAGCCCCTCAAAATTGTACTGACTGCAAGGCAGTTCGTAATTATTTGTATCTTCTAAATTATAGGCTTTAAAATCCATAGTCATGATTCTATCACAGGAACTTCTGAATTAGTTTGTCTGAGATTGTGGATGATGCATTCATTCCATATTCAGCTGGAAGAATCTCTGTAGAAGAGCGGAACCCAATGATGTCATCTTCATCTAGTTGAATGCTCCACATAATTTCATTTTATTCATTTATTAACACTTCTAGATAATGGAGAACAAAATTCTTCCAGAATGGAGAACAAAATAATATCTCTGCTTTCATAGACTTGAATTTTAAAGGGACATGCAGAAATGATTATGCAATTAACCATAAAGAGTGCTATGGGAGCTCTTACCAGAGAGAGTCAGTGAATAGATCCTCATCTACAAATGAATTCTTAGGAGAATAAAAATTACTTCTTTCCAATGTAGAAATGACTTGGTTTTCTTTTTCTATTTTTCTAATATTAAAAATATTACTGTTTATTGCTAATGCTATTATACCTGTTTATTTTTCTAAATTCGTGGAACTTTCTGACCCCTCTAGGTGCTGACTGCCTAATGGGAATATATTTATTTGTGATTGGAGCCTTTGACCTAAAATTCCGTGGGGAATACAATAAGCATGCCCAGCTGTGGATGGAGAGTAACCATTGTCAGCTTTTGGGATCCTTGGCCATTCTGTCCACAGAAGTATCTGTTTTACTTTTAACATTTCTGACTTTGGAAAAGTACATTTGCATCGTGTATCCTTTCAGATGTTTGAGACCTGGAAAATGCAGGACAATTACAGTTCTGATTCTCATTTGGATTACTGGGTTTATAGTGGCTTTCATCCCACTGAGTAATAAAGAATTTTTTAAAAACTACTATGGCACCAATGGAGTATGTTTCCCTCTTCACTCAGAAGACACAGAAAGTATTGGAGCCCAGATTTATTCAGTGGTAATTTTGCTTGGTAAGGAACTCTGTGTTATCAGCCCTTTCATTCAAATACCAGAACAACTTACAAAATTAAACTCATTATGCCTTCTAATGGTCACAGATTTTTTTTTCACATCTTCTAACCAGTTTTTCTCCATAAGGGTAGGGGTCAATTCTATCAGAATCCCCAAAGGGATTTTTCCCCCAAATTAAACCTTTATCATATAAATTCCAACCTGCTACAGCCTAAGAAAAGGCACTAATCACTTGTATTTTATGTATTCATCCTAAAAATACTAATCAAAATATCATTTGGCTCTTTGCCTCTATAGTATAAACATAATGATATTTATTTTATCTCTTCAAATTCATGCAGGTAGCCATACACATCTTTGGCTTAAGTGTATACCCACAACAGTTCCAAACCAGCAATATTTGAGAAAAATATTCTCAAAGAGTAGCACAGAGTAATTCAAATTTAGGGAGGAAAAGTCACTAATACTGGAAAGTTTAGAGGCTCAAATATTCATTGAATTGCTATCATTTAATTCTATTATACCGTTTTAAAATTAAACATTTCATCATTCTGCATTACTTCAACAATACTTCAACTCAAAAAAGTATTATTTTTGTGCATCTTAGTATTAAGAATTCTTTATGAAGAAGAAAAAGGTACATGCTGTGTGCTTTGTATCCTTAATAATAGCTCCTAAAGGAAATGTTTCATTTATTTGCTGCTTAAAACTGTTCATATGCACTAATACTCTTTCTTGTGTTCTAAACAGGCATTAACTTGCTGGCATTTGTCATCATAGTGTTTTCCTATGGAAGCATGTTTTACAGTGTTCATCAAAGCACCATAACAGCAACTGAAATACCGAATCAGGTCAAAAAAGAGATGGTCCTTGCCAAACGTTTTTTCTTTATTGTATTTACTGATGCATTATGCTGGATACCTATTTTTATACTAAAATTTCTTTCACTGCTTCAGGTAGAAATACCAGGTACAATTTCTTTTTCTTTTTTTTTCTTTCTTTTTAAATAATAAATCTACCTGTGCAATGTTTATCTAAAAAAGACAATTAAGACCCTTACCACTAAGGTGGGGTGCTGCGGCTTGTAATCCTAGCACTCTGGGAGCCCGAGGTGGGTGGATTGCTTGAGCTCAGAAGTTTGAGACCAGCCTGAGCAAGAGAGAGCTCCTGTTTCTTTAAAAAGAAGAAGAAGAAGAAGGCTCAGCACCTGTAGCTCAGTGGCCAGGGCACCAGCCACATATGCTAGAGCTGGTGGTTTGAATCCAGCCTGGGCCTGCCAAACAACAATGACAAATACAACCGAAAAAGAGTTGGGCATTGTGGTGCACACCTGTAGTTCTGGCTACTTGAGAGGCTGAGGCAAGAGAATCACTGAGGCCCGGGAGTTTGAGGTTGCTGTGAGCTGTGACGCCATGGCACTCTACCCAGGGTGATAGTTTGAGACTCTGTCTCAAAAAAAAAAAAAAAAGAAAGAAAGAAAGAAAACACTCTTAACATTAACCAATTTCAAGAATTATAAGACAGGTTGCTATGCACTTTGGGCTGTACTCATCAATAAAATGTTTACTAGGAAGAAGCTGTTTAAGTTTTTCCATAAAAGCCTAATAGCACAATTATTACTGGAACACAGAACAATGAATAACCAAAATAAATTCCACAGTGTCGAAATTCTGATAATCATATATTTAAAATGACCAGAAAAGAAAAGAGGCCAAAACAATTATAATTACTTCATTTTTTTTAAGAATGTAAGAAATTTTTCTTCATGAAATACATGCAATTTAGAGAACATTAGCCAAGAGGTGGAGAGATAATAGAAAGAAACACTTTTGTTACTTAAAAACGTGTGCATCACATCATTAGGGCGACTATTATTTCTGAGGAAAAAGAAAATAAGTGTTGGTAAGGAGTCGGCAAAATTGGGATGGACCCTTATACATTACTGTCAGGAGGGTAAAATAGGACAGCTGCTGTGGAAAAAAATATGGTAGTCCAAACATTAAACAGAATTACCATACACTCTAATAATTCACCTGGAAAAATACCCAAAGTAATTGACAGCAGGGCCTCAAGCAGGTATTTGCACACTTGTGTTCATAGCAACATTATTGAAAATATCCAGAAGGTAGAAGCAACATAAGCAACCAGAGAGGGATGAACTGATAAACCAAAAGTGCTCTATATACACAATGGATCATAATTCAGTGTCATAAAGAAAGGAAATTCTGTCAATTGATACAATATAGATGAACCTTGAAGATATTATGTTATGTTAAATAAGCCTGACCTAAAAGACAAATATTTTATGATTCCACCTGAGTTTCCAGGATTAGTCAAACTCATTAGTCACAGGCGGGTGGAAGATGAAATAGTTCTAGAGGCTGTGGTGATGGGTACACAAAAATGTGAGTGTACTTACTGACACTGAACTGTACATTTAAGAAATGAATATGATAATTTTTATATTATGTATATTTTACCACAATAAAAATGTGCAAAATTCCTGTTAATTATATAGTCCAGTATATAGTCACATGTCAAAAATTTA
>NW_003852480.1:2472258-2472866 GCF_000181295.1 Otolemur garnettii
AAAAGAAATAAGGTAGGTTTAGCCAAAGATGTTTTTGCTGAAATAGACACATGGTCAAAAGCCCAAAAATGCTACTGATTCTGAAAATCAAATAGCAGAAAAGAAATCTATTAATGGTAATTCTACATATCCTGAGAAATACTATATGTACTATCTAATAGTTAAAACATTTGAAAAGGTATAGTTTAAATACAGTAGAACCTCTGTAAGTTGACCACCCAAGGAACTGTAACAAACTGGTCAACATAGGGAACTAGCCCCACTACTGGTAGGTACATGTGGTGCTTGTCTGGTCTATGAAAATCAGGTCAACTTAAGGAGGTGGTCAGTGTAGAGAGGTGGTCAACTATGGTGGGTCCACTGTACTTAGCAATATGATTTTTCCTAAAATGTAGTCACTTTATGTAAAATAATTTCTATGTGATGGGATACTCTCATTGTTGTAGTCAAGAAAAGCCCCTCAGCAAAGAACCCTGTTCTTTTGCAATACCAGCTCTCCACTTAAATCCTGGCACTTGGATAAAACAGCCTGAAAACACATACAGACTTGGTATTTAATTATGTGACATCAAAGGAAGAAAATTATGACTCAAAAGGGAGTTGAGGCA
>NW_003852480.1:2473208-2476443 GCF_000181295.1 Otolemur garnettii
TAATTTCTCAATCAACTAGACTCAATTCCTATTCATAAGTGATTCTGAAACCCACTTCTTCACAGAGAATATGGTGGGGTGCTTCAGCAGGGATTTACTGGTATGAAATGAAATGAGTACTGTGATATTAATAATTTATAATAATGGTTAAATAAGTTTACAAGGAAGTGGGGGAAAAAATAAAAGTCACAAATGTTCATAAAAAATGGAAGTAATCATATTGATAATGTGTATATATTAGTACATATTTTGCATAGGAAATTAAGAGACATCTACATCAGAGAGATTCATTCTTTCTTCTAATATGCATTTATTCAGTACCCACAATGCACATGGCACTTTGGTAAATTCCTGGAAGTAGATAGTATGGGACCTTTTAAATCTTTAGATTAGGTTTGACTGAAAAAGACAAACAAAGCACATCTACAGCCCCTGGTTTAAAGTGTTGTTTGTCACACATATCAGCAGACATAAGAATTGTAGGCACTTTTAAATAAAGGTTGGAATACTCAGAGAAATAGAATCACAGAAAATGTCTGATTGTTTGCAAAATATTCTGCCAAATTCTGTTATAAGAATCCACTTAATCTGTAAGTCTCCATACATTTGAGAACCAATACAAAATTTATGACTATCAAAAAAAAAAAAAGATGTTGTGCTATAAATTCAAAAACAGTCTTTCTTAGCCACTTTCTGCCCAATTTAAATAAACACCATCATATGGGACTGGAATAGGAGAGTAGGAATATGGCAAGGAAGTGAATCAGGAAAGCTAGAATTAGGATAAACATTTTGATGAATGGAAGGAACTGAGAATCCAAAAATAAATTCTCATGCATTCAGTCAATTGGTTTCAACAAGGGTGTCAAGACAACCAGATGAATAAAGAACAGTCTTTCAACAAAAGATGCTGGACAATTGGATATTCATAGACAAAAGAATAAAGTTGGACTCTTCTATCACACCATATACAAAAATTAACTCAAGATAAGTCAACAACCCAAAGATAAAAGTTAAATCTGTAAAACTCTTAGAAGAAAACACAGGGGCAAATCTTCAAGACTTAGGCTTTGGAAATGGATCCTTTGAAATGGCAACAAAAGTATAAACAACAAAAGAAAAAAAAATAGATTATACTTCAACTAAATTAAAAATGTTTGTGTTTCAAAGGACATTATCAAGAAAGTGAAAAAGACTACTTAGAAGAATGAAAGAAAATACTTGGAAATCATATATTGAAGAAGCGTTTAATATCTAGAATATGTAAATAACTTTTACAACCCTAAAACAACAACAAAATAATTTTTTAAAAAATGGGCAAAGGACTTAAGTTGACATTTCTCCAAAGAAGACATACAAATAGTCAATAAGAACATGAAAAGATGCTCAATGTCACTAATTATTAGGAAAACACAAAATAACACTATACACCTACTGGGGGCTACTTAAAAAAAAGAAAATCACACCAAAATCAGAAAATAACAAGTATTGGAGAGGATGTGTAGAAATTGAAGCCCTTAAACATTGCTGGTAAGAATGTAAAATGGGGCAGCAGCAGTTCTTCAAAAGATTAAAAACAGATACACCATATGACCCAACAATTTCACTCCTAGATACAAACCCCAAAGAATTTAAAACGAGACTCAAATAATACTTGTATGTGAATTTTCATTGCAGTAGCCAGAAGATGGAAACAACTCAAGTGCCCATCCACTGATGGACTGTTAAACCAACTGTGATATATACACATATGATGGAATATTTTTCAGCCATTAAAAGAAACAAAGTTCTGATAATACTACATTCTCATACATAAAGAATGAACTGTCAGTTATACATAAAAAGACAAATACTGTATAATTCCACTTACATGAAATATCTAGAATAAGCAAATTCATAGAAACAGAAAGCAAATTAGAGATTATTAGTGGGTCAGGGGTTAAAAGGATGATGGCGAAGAAGTGCAGGACATCTTCCTGGACTAAAAAAAGGTTCTAAAATTGTTCACGTTGATGGATAAACAACTCTATGCTTGTACTAAAAGCCATTGAGTTATACACTTCAGATGGGTGAAATTTATGGCGTCTGAAATATCTCAATAAAGCAGCTAAAAGGAAAAAAACGAGTTAGCGTGCACTGATTCAGGAAGGAAAGATTTATGTGTGCATGTTTCATTCTAAGACGAAAATAGTTGGCATCTAGAGATGGCTTTACCTTCTGTTGGCACAGCCAGTACACAAGGCAGGAAGTTTTTAGCTAGTTGTTCTTTTCTGGTCTGTTGGAAATTTTTGCTTTCACACTATAATTGGAAATCTTTTAAACCGGAAAAAAAAATGTTAAAAATGTTAGTTTTAAAAATGTCTGGAACATGAAAATACTGGAATCAAAAGCATAATGCATTTGTTGACTATATAACTGTATGGATTTATTTCTAAAATAAATTACCTGAAATTTATTTCTATTAAAAACATAATTGTTTTTGGTTCTTTCTGTGCTTCCTTGAAATGATCTCCACAAGTTTTCTACATGAAAGAATGTGGTATATTTTCAATAAAATTCAGAACATAATAGAAAAGTCCAGTTCTGCTTATAATATTTAATAATGTAACTATATTTTTATAACAAAAGGCTCTTTTAAATTATTTTTGCACCTTACTATATTTGTTATAAAAATATAAGAGCCTATAAAAGTAATAAAAACCTAAAAAATGAAAACATTTAAATTATTTTATAAGATTACTTTAGAGCTATCTATTATTTAGAAGTCTTATTACTAATATTCAGTAATAAAATAGGAAAGTATTCTTCTTTAAAAAATAATAAAAGCAATAATGAAAATGAGACAGAAAATTTAATCCTACAAAAATCATGTTCTTAATCTGTCACGGTCCTACAAATGCAGTAAATTTACAAAACACACATCTGAAATTTCCATTAACATTTAAAATATCTTTAACTGATTTTCTGAAGGACATCTGGCTTCCTGTCTACTCAATCCGCTCACTCTTCAACCCTTACACATCTTAGAGTAACTTCTATCAAATTTAAGTTGATGGGTAATTACTAACATAGTACATAACAAGCTCCTACTGGCTTTCATAAAAAGGGCAATAGAAGGCACTAAATTAATCCAGATTTGTCTCTTAGAAATGTAACTTTGGTCCAAGATTCATGGCCCATGGTCTAGGTCAAATTAATCCTCTAAATCAAGCAAGCCAAAGTTCTTTTAAAATCT
>NW_003852480.1:2476857-2477596 GCF_000181295.1 Otolemur garnettii
AAAAAAAAAAAAATCTGTATGTATCAGGATTATCTCAACTTTTGTATTTTACTATTTTTAATTTAAGAACTACCAATTCATCACGCTAATATATAATCTCTTCCAAGTAATGACTGGCCAAATTAAAGCAATTTAGACACTGATAAAGTTGAAAGCAAAAAAGAAAGGGGAAGGGAGAAATACAGCTGCAATTGTGAAGTCATAAATTTTACCTGACAAATTAAAGAGTAAGCAAATTGACATTTGCATGGGATAGATCGCTCCATTCTAGGTAAAAGACCTCAAAAAAACACAAATTTATTTTTTACTAAGTTGCTCCTCCATTCAAGAAAAATTTTCATTAGTAGCCTCATTCACTATTTTAAGTCTTTTTCTTATCAATAGACTATGACAATTTCATCTATTTCTATGGCTTCATATGCTAATGATTATCATATTTTTGTGTTCAGCCTGTTCTTTCCTAAACCGGTCACCTATGTATATAACTGCCATTAGACATTTCCATTTGTGTATCTCACTGGCTTTTTAATGTCATTATTACGCCTGGATCCTGATTCTGACACCTGATTCTGCTTCTCTAAACCCTATGCTGGTAAATGGCACCCAATGGCCCAAGCTAGAAATCTAAGATACCCTTGACTCTTCCCTCTCCTTTACCCACCGTATCAAATCACCCAGTCCTCCCTTGATGCTGCCTCATACAAACAAATCCATCTACTCCTCTCCATCCCAATTCCCA
>NW_003852480.1:2477756-2478768 GCF_000181295.1 Otolemur garnettii
TCTAAAGGCTGGCTGGCTAAGAACCAGGAAAAGCTAGTCCCTCAATTGAAAGTTTGTCAGAGGGAAAGAGCTGAAGTTCAAAGCCAGAATTCCCCCTTGCTCAGGGGAGGGTCAGCCTTTTGTTCTCCTCAGGCCTTCAAGGGATAGAATGAGAATGACCTGCACTATGGAGGGCAATCTGCTTTACTCAGGCCACTGATTTAAACATTAGTCTCATCCAAATACAGCCTCACTGAAAAATCCAGAATGTTTGACCAAATGTCTAGACACACATATCCCAGCCAACACATAAAACCATCACAGATGGAGAGAATAAATAAACTGATAAATACTAGTAAATCTAAGAGCCAGGTGGATAGGTATGATGTAGCATACTAATTTCGGTATCAAAGACCCACAGGCAAATTATTTTATCTCAGCCTCTGTTTTCTATTCTGTAACCATTAATAATATCACTTGATATGGTTACATGTTATATTTATAAAGCTCCTAACATACTTCCTGGCACATATTTCATACTCAGACTTTTTGAAACCAAACACATTATTTTTAATGTTACAACTTTCAGGGAAATATAATATCTCCCCATAAGTTGAAGGGTTATGGTACTTGGGACAGACTCTGTAACAAAAAAACAGATTAACAAGAGAAAAACAAGCAAGTTTATTAACACACACAGTATACATTGTGCAAAAAAGACAAAGACAAACCAGACTACAAAAAATAGTTGAAACATTCATAACAGATTAATATTCAAAATACGTAGTACCTACAGACTGACAAGGAAAAGACAAAATCAAAAAATGAGCAGAAGACATGGTCAGGGAAACTGCACAGTCCATCTCCTCAATATCCTAGCAGTTGTAAGTCAGCACTATTTAATGTGGGAGAGGATGTACAAGGGCCTGAAGACCCAGAGGCAGGACATCACTGGCACCATCTGGAGGCTGGCCACCACATACATTCTGCTGCTTTGAAAACAAGTATGTATTAAAAATATAACAATACAAGC